>NC_091168.1:9622655-9785155 GCF_040958095.1 Procambarus clarkii
CTATTGCAAACACATTGACACAAAAATGAATGACGTACATAGAATAATAATGTCAGGACAGTGAAATAAGTATAAACTTTCAAAGCGCCGTATCGCACACGTGTCGTTCCGTCACCGATACCGGGTAACAATTTCACCACTTCCCACACTCTTGCGGGTGGGCCGTGATCATTATTCTACGTTTATATTCATATCACCGTGTTGGGAATTTCATTGCGAGTCCATTGATACCAAAATTAACGCTGTAGGACAAGTGTGGAGGTGATAACAATCCCAAGAGTAAAAACATTTTGTTGCTGTTGGGTGCTCACGGCGAGTCATCTTCGTAGTTATTTATTTGGTGCTGGTATCCCTATACGTTTCATGACTTTTTTTACTGATGTTCTTCTAGAGAATTTTATTGTGAACACGTTGGTACCAAAATGAAATACGTAGCTCGAGAACTAAGCTAAGGTCAGGAGAGTAAAAAGAGTATACACATTTTTGTTTTTATGCTTACGCGACAAAAACGCCGCGCGCATATACCGCTTTTTTTTTTTACCTTCGCCGGGTGCGCGAAAGTGTTAAGAGAGTATGAGATGTAGGGGGAGGTGGTTTGTTGGTGGTGGGGGAGAGACCGGCTCACTCCCGAAGATAGCCTAACACACTCGACCTGTTAACATGATGGCAGGGAGGGAGGCAGGCAGAGATTGAGGCAAGCTGAATAGCAGGCTGGCAGAGAGAGAGGCAGGCTGGCAGGCAGAGAGGTAGGTAGGCTGGCAGGCAGAGAGAGAGAGAGAGAGAGAGAGGCTGGCTGGCTGGCTGGCTGGCTGGCTGGCTGGCTGGCTGGCTGGCTGGCTGGCTGTCTGGCTGGCTGTCTGGCTGTCTGTCTGTCTGTCTGTCTGTCTGTCTGGCTGTTCCTGCAGGCTGGCTGTCTGGCTGTTCCTGCAGGCTGGCTGGCTGGCTGCTCCTGCAGGCTGGCTGGCTGGCTGCTCCTGCAGGCTGGCTGGCTGGCTGTTCCTGCAGGCTGGCTGGCTGGCTGTTCCTGCAGGCTGGCTGGCTGGCTGCTCCTGCAGGCTGGCTGGCTGGCTGTTCCTGCAGGCTGGCTGGCTGGCTGTTCCTGCAGGCTGGCTGGCTGGCTGGCTGTTCCTGCAGGCTGGCTGGCTGGCTGGCTGTTCCTGCAGGCTGGCTGGCTGGCTGGCTGGCTGGCTGTTCCTGCAGGCTGGCTGGCTGGCTGGCTGGCTGGCTGTTCCTGCAGGCTGGCTGGCTGGCTGGCTGGCTGTTCCTGCAGGCTGGCTGGCTGGCTGGCTGTTCCTGCAGGCTGGCTGGCTGGCTGGCTGGCTGTTCCTGCAGGCTGGCTGGCTGGCTGGCTGTTCCTGCAGGCTGGCTGGCTGTTCCTGCAGGCTGGCTGGCTGGCTGGCTGTTCCTGCAGGCTGGCTGGCTGGCTGTTCCTGCAGGCTGGCTGGCTGGCTGGCTGTTCCTGCAGGCTGGCTGGCTGGCTGGCTGTTCCTGCAGGCTGGCTGGCTGGCTGGCTGCTCCTGCAGGCTGGCTGGCTGCTCCTGCAGGCTGGCTGGCTGCTCCTGCAGGCTGGCTGGCTGGCTGTTCCTGCAGGCTGGCTGGCTGGCTGTTCCTGCAGGCTGGCTGGCTGGCTGCTCCTGCAGGCTGGCTGGCTGGCTGGCTGCTCCTGCAGGCTGGCTGGCTGCTCCTGCAGGCTGGCTGGCTGCTCCTGCAGGCTGGCTGGCAGGATGTTCCTACAGGCTGGCAGGAAACATCCAGAGAATGTTTGCCAGACATTTTAATAATCAGCTAGGAACAATCAAGGACTTTTATAAAGCGGATCACGACTTGACTTATTGGTGAATACAAACAAAATACGGTCGGATTTATGCTATGAACCAGTCAATTTTTTCCCCTAGAGTTTTTCATATTTTTTTTTTATCAGGAAAATTCCTTTTTACATTTCTAGTTTATTTTTTCCCTCTATTTCTCGTTTGCAAACTTACATGTTAACCAATGGGTCTCGTCCCCAAGGGGTTCAGAAACCAAGTGGTGCTCTGTATTGCATGTATTTCTCGATACTTTAGGGTGTTGGAGTCCTTTCCGTGTGGCCTTCTCTCTTCCCTCACTTACACAGGTTTTTGTGTTCTGGTTTTAAATGCAGTTCAGACTCTGGTGACTCTTCCCTTATTTCAGGATGAGGGACTAGGTATTTCGCAGGTTTCCAAATAAGGAGATTGGTTCAAGGTTGGTTAAAGGGGGTTAAAGTTGGTTAGATGAATGAAAGTGTGTCTTCATAGCTCAAGATATTTTGTAACCTCTTACCCATGTTGAGTGTATTGTACCCTTGGCTCCTCTGGTGTTTTACCTAAGGGAACAACTAAATGGCTTTTCCTAGAAAGAAAGTTTTTATCTATTTTTCTGTGGGGAGCCCCTTCGGCTCCCCAGAGCTATCCAGGCTGGTATCATTAGACTTTGGCATCAGTCAATGTGATTGGTGTTCTAGGCCTACCCAGGTCCATGAGCCAGAACCTGGCCCCCTCAGAGAGGCATGAAGAGCAATGGCCTATAAAAATGCACATGGGATTTGGAGCATTCTATGTCTTCCATCGACTGGGCCAGGCACCCAGAAAGGTAAGCGCCTCAAAACAAACCCCTGTTCTGGTTAAAGCAACTAAAATAGACTAAAGAGTGGACAGAACTCCCCAGTTGAAAACGAGCAAACGAGCATGATATCACATGAGCCGCACAGCATGTCTGCGCAGCTCCACCCCCTCCCCCCTGTCCCCAGGAGGGAGAAGGGGGAGCCCCAGACCCACCGCGCCGACGATCCACCCTCTAGTTCTCGGCTGATGTGATTGTAGCACAGTCATGTGGCCAGACTCCAGATTCTCAGTGTTATTCTGTACCTTGTGTCCAGTACTGCTCTTATGGTAGCGTGTGAGCTGGGAGTAATATTCACAGGTACTTGGGCTCCATGTGCTTAGGGTTCCCTTCCCTGAGTGCCCTGTAAGTACTGCCCTTGGGGCTTGGGGTTATCTTCCGCAAGTCACCTTGGGGTCTACCTTTGTTGGTCTTTTGCTGCTTTATGATTGACCACCCCGAGTGTGTTGGGGGTGGTTTCCTCCCTTGTTTACCTTGGGGTAAGTGGTAGTTTTTGCACTGGTAGGGGCGTGGGGACTCAATTCTCCCAGTCAACTGATGACATTATTTGAGTGCAGGCGGCTCAGACATTGCATGCTAGGTTGGTTGTTTCCCCAGATGCCTCGAGGCTGCCCCGGTTTGCTTATAGGGACCCGGACTTGGGGGTGTGGGTCACTTCGGTCTTGGTTCAGAGGGAGGGAGGGAGTGGCAGCCTGTGGCGGGCTGCCACTGCCACTGCCACTCAGCATACCAACTTAGTGCAGGCGATGAGCCACAATAACATGGTAAAAGTATGTTGACCAGACCGACTTGAGAATGGTCCAGGATGGACCGAAACGTCGTTGTCCCTTCACCTTCTACCAACTTAGTGGTTCGTTATGGTGAACACGAATGTAGATACTTATTACCCTGTATATACACGTTATACATAACAGAAAAAGGAGTGTGGGGGAGAAGCCATTTTGGTGATGGGGGTGGCAACATCTGCATGATTTGTCATGTTGGTAGGGGTGGCCACTATGCTCTTTGGGCATTATACCAGCTTAGTTGAACAGTTATGGTGAACAAAACATGTAGATACTTATATATAACATCTGTATATAGGGTAATAACACCACAAACAGTATTGTTAGGGGTGAAATTTTAGTGCGTCTGACCTTGAATGTGTGAGGGAAAGCAGCCGCCACCTGACTAGCGACGTCTCTGAACTAACTATATCAACTTAGTTGTACAGTTGTGGTGAAGAAAACATGTAGATACTTATATATAACGTCTGTATATAGTGAATAAAAGCCAAAACAGTATTGTGGGAGGAGAATAGGAGTCAGGTGAGTTGAGGGAGGGAGGAAGTACAGTGGTACCTCGGAATGCGATTGTCCCTGTATGCGAGGTTTTCGGAAGGCGAGCAGTATTTACTCCAAAAATTTGTCTCAGAAGGCGAGGGTTACTTCGGGACGCGAGTTTGTTGATACGCGTACAGGCCGACCTAGCGCGTGGTGGTTCGGCGATCGTCGCCCCTCCGCCCCTCAGTTTACCATTGTCTCGCGCTTAGTGACTACCCCCACATCAATTCTTCTCGCGGATTTTCAGTGTTTTGTTGGATTTTTGGTGATTTGTCTATACAATTTGTTATTATATATCTCACCATGGGTCCCAAGAAAGCCAGTGGTAAGGATAAAGGCCAGAAAGCTCATGTGAGGATGACAATAGAGGAGAAACAAGAGATCATTCGGAAGCATGAGAACGGTACACGTGTTGTTGAACTTTGTAGGCAGTACAACAAAGCCACATCAACAATATGCACTATACTTAAGAAGAAAAATAAGATTATGGGTGCTAAAGTGGCAAAAGGAGTAAGAACATTAACGGCACAAAGACCACAAATACTTGAAGAAGTGGAAAAGTTGTTATTAATTTGGATACACGACAAGGAGTTGAGGGGTGATAGTGTTTCGGAGGCCATTATTTGTGAGAAAGCCAGGGTGTTGCACGAAGACCTTCTAAAGAATACCCCTGCAACGAGTGATGCAGATAAGAAAGAGTTTAAGGCAAGCAGGGGCTGGTTTGAAAAATTTAGAAAGAGAAGTGGTATCCATAGTGTTACAAGGCATGGGGTTATGTGATGTGATTATGGAAGGGGACTCCCCTTCCAAACAGTAACTCCTCTCCTCCTCCCCCCTCCTCACCATCTTCCATACGCCTACAGCACTCGACAGCAAGGTAAGTAATAACTGGAACACAGTTTTGTAGGTTTATTTAGATGAATTAGGTAAATTAGGTATAAAAATTTAGTTTGATGTGGGGTTTTTGGGGTAGTCAGGAACGGATTAATTCATTTCCCTTTATTTCTTATGGGGAAATTAACTTCGGAATGCGAGTTTTCGGAAGGCGAGGCGTCTCCAGGAACGGATTAAACTCGTATTCTGAGGTATGCCTGTAGCAGCCAGTGGCGGGCTGCCACTGGCTCCCACTGCCACTCGGCATGCCAACTTAGTGGTTCACTATGGTGAACACGAATGCAGATACTTATATATAACGTCTGTATATAGTGAATAAAAGCAAAAACAGTATGGTGGGAGGAGAATGTGGGCGAGTGAGGTGTTGAGGGAGTGAGTGGCAGCGAGTGGCTGGCTGGTGTGTGGTGGTCACTCCTCGTTGCTTTTTGACACATAATACCAACTTAATGGTTCGTTATGGTGAACGAAACATGCAGATACTTGTATATAACCTGTGTATATAGTGTAATAACCGACAAAGTATTTGGTCACTGTTTGATGAACATAATAATTGAATCAACAATATGCAAACCATATTTTCTGGGGGGAGCCCCGTCGGCTCCCCGGAGCTTTACCGGCTGATATGCTAATGTCAGACTTTGGCATCAGTCATGTGTATGGAGTTTTAGGGCCTACTGGGGACCACGGCCAGAACCTGGCCCCCTCAGAGAGGCAAGGGAAGCAATGGCCTATAGAAACCCCCGTGTGGTAGGAAGCATTCTATGTCTGCCATCGACCGGGTCAAGTATCCAGAAAGGTAAGCATTCCAAAACAAACCCCTATTCTGGTGAAAATTGCTACCTAAAGCCGAACTAGTGGATAGAACTCAACAGAAAACAAGGAAACTAGTATGACGTCATACGTCACCGCGCCGCTGTCTGCGCAGCTTCTCCCTCCCCCGGGAGGGGGTAGGGGGAGCCCCAGACCTCCCACGCCGGCTATCCACCCATCAGTTCTTCGGCTGATGCTATAGGCACCGGTTATGTGCTCCAGCTCCAGTGGTTGTTTCAGCACTGTACCTAGAGTGTGGTGTCTGTTTTCTAGGTGGTGCGTGAGCCGGGAGTGATTCTCCAGTACTCGGGCTGCATGCGCCTAGGGTTCCCTTCCCTAGGTGCCCTGTAAGTACTGCCCATGGGGCTTGGGGCCACCTTCCACAAGTTCCTTGGGTCCTGCCCCTGCTTGGCCGTTTACTGCTTGGTTTTCGGCCGCTCTGTGTGCTCGGGTGTTCTGTCTCCCTTGTTCGCCTTAGAGTAAGGGGCAGTTTTTGCACTGGTGAGGCGCAGGGTACTGTGCAGCTTGTCTTTACCAATCATAGCGGCCGGCTCTGTTCCGCTTGGGTACGCTGTCCTCTTGCGGGGTTTACTTTTTGTTTATCTACCTGGTGGGGGGGGGGGGTCTGCCTTCGTTCTTGCCCCTTGTGTCCCTTGTGTTCTGAGTATTTCCTGGTGGTACCCCCTGCTAGGTCCCCGTGAGTGTACACGTCCCGGGGGTTCAGCTCTTAGAAAGTTGTTTGGTAGCTTTGGGTGCCGGTTAGCAGTACCTTGCCTGGGATTACCTGAGCGTGAGTCCTCTTATAGTAAACGCTTGGGACCATGGGAAACCCCTGGGGGCGCGCGGGTCCGGTGGATGTGACCCCAGAGCACCCCCCCCCCCCCTCGCTTCCAGCGAGTTTGAGGGTTGCTCTCACCCTTTGTCTCTGGGTGACTCTCTGTTTTGCCTCCGTCTGCTGCCTGTGGGGTCGGTGACACCTTCGACCCGGAGTCCTGCGAGTTTGGTTGCTCGTTGTGGCTCGGTTACCCAGTTGTGGCGACAAAGCGGGTGCGGGCAGCAGGGGCGTTGCACTTGAGCTTTGGTGGTGGCAACGTTCTCGTGGTTTCCTCCCCGGGAGCCCCGGGGCTGCCCCGTTGTAGTTCGTTTTGGGACTTGGGGGTGTTGGTTGCTTCGGTTCCATCCACGCCCCCTTGTCTTTCCCCTGGTTCACCCTTCCTGCCTGCATCCGGTTCCTTACCGTCTGTAGGTTCGGGGCGGGGTTTTTGATGGTGTTGAGACTCGGGCAGTCTCGGGGAATTCCCCTTCCGGGGTAGTGACGGGGGCATTTGAGCCTGTTCCTCCAGCCGTGTTGTATGAGTCTGCCAGTGGGTTCCCTTCCTTAGTGTTTTCACGGCTGCCCCGGTTTTCTGGTACGGCCGGGACTTTGGGGGAACGGCTCGGCCCCGGGCCTTGTGGTGTAGGTTCCTGGGGCTGGGGAGGGGCTGACTTGGGGGGGCCTTGGCCCCGTTGGACCCCGTGGGGGTTTTTATCCCCCTCTAGACGGGGCTTGTGGTTACACGGAGTGGGGTCTTTCCTCCCCACTCGCCGTACGTGCTGTTGGGCGTCGGCCCCTCCCCGGGCTTGGTTTCTTGGCCTTTGAGTCGGTTGATTCCGTCCTGTGGGTGGGATCGAACCTTCTCGAGGGTTCGGGAAGGTTTTTCGCTACTTCCCGCATTATTGGAACGTCTGTCTGCTCCTCGTCCTTGTCGCCGTTTTGGGCTACTTGTGGCCCGGTTGGGCTACTTGTAGCCCGTTTGGGCTACTTGTCGCCCTGTTGGGCTACTTGTCGCCCTGTTGGGCTACTTGTCGCCCTGTTGGGCTACTTGTCGCCCTGTTGGGCTACTTGTTGCCCTGTTGGGCTACTTGTCGCCCGGTTGGGTTCCTTTTTGGGCTCTTTGCTTCTTTGGCCGGTTTTATTGTTCCTGCTTCCTCTTTTGGCTACTTTTCTAGTGCAGTAGTCTTGGTTGGCGCCTTCCCGCAGAGAGGGTTGTGCGGTTCGGTCAGCGTGTCATGCGCATGCGCAGTGGAGTTTGTTTTGGTCTGGGCGGTGTTTCAGTGCTGGTGTTTTGCGCCCTTTTCTGTGGGGAGCCCCTACAGCTCCCTAGAGCTTATCGGGCTAATGTATATTATATTAGACCGGGACATTAGCTAAGGAGTTCAGACCTACCAGGGACCAGCGCCAGAACCTGGCCCCATCAGAGAGGTTTCAGGGAGCAATGGCCCTGGAAAACCCCTTGTGGTTGGGGTTTTCCTTATCTGCCATCGACCGGGGTTAGGCACCCAGAAAGGTAGGCATAACAAAACAAACCCCACATGGTAAAAACTAAAACAAAAACCGAACAGAGAGGTAGAAACTCCCTACAATCACAAGGAAACAAGCAAACAAGCAAACGTCACACTTTACTGCCGCGCCGATCGTCCGCGCAGCCCTCCCCGCCCCGGGAGGGGGAGGGGGGAGCCCCGGACCTACCGCGCCGGCTGCCAAGCTCCAGTTCGTTCGCTAATGTCAACCGGGATTGACGCGTCTCTGGCCTCAGTTTCCTAGGCAGTGTTTGCCTTGTGTGGCGTTCACTGCCGTGTGTTGTGTTGTGCGGTGGCCAGGAGTTCTTCATCAGTGCCGGGGCTGCATGTGCTTAGTGGCTGACTTCCCTAAGCGCCCTGTGAGTACTGCCCTTGCGTAACAGGGTTATCTTCCCTGGGGCGTTCGGGAACCATTCCCGTAGAGGTTCTTGCTGCTCGGCATTTGCCGCGCCCTTGGGGCCAGCTGGGGCTTGGGGCCCTTGTTTGGCCCTGGGTAGGGATTGGTATTGTGCTGGTTAGGGCGTCAAGGTGTTGCGCAGCCTGCCACATAAGCGGCGGCCGGTTTCTGTTGCCTCTGGAGACGGTGTACTGTTGTGGGGTTTTTCTTTTGTTTTTCATTTTTCATGCCTGGTGGGGGTCTGCCTAAGGTGGTTATAGTTCCACTGGTAGTGTTTGGCGGCCCTCTGCTAGGCCCCCGTGATTGTACACGTCTCGGGGGTTTTCAGTGCTATATATCTACCCTCTTGATATGTTTGGGTTTCTTAACCAGTTAGCAACACCTTGCCCGGGCTTCCCGTAGTTGTTACCCTACGGGCCCTGGAAACCCCTGTCTGGGCTCGGGGGACCATTGAATGTGTCTTCCGGGTTCTAACCCGTCTTGTACGGGATCGTTGGTTGCTGTTCCCTTGTCTGCGGGTGACAGTCGCCATTTTTACCTCCGTCATGCTGCCTGTTGGGTCACTGACACCTTGACCCGGAGTCTTGCGAGAGATTCTCTGCTTGTTCTCCAGTACTCTCCTGATGTTATTATTGTTCAGAGTACAGGCGGCATCCGTGTTGCAAGCTAGGTTAGGTTGCTGCAACATGCTAGGTTGGTTTCCCACTCGAATGCCCCGTGGCTGCCCCATTTGGTTAGGTGCTGTTCACCCCTTTCCCTCCATGTTCCCGGCTCCGGACCGTCTGCGGGTTTCGGGGTCGGGGCGGGGTTTAGTTGCGGCAGAGACTTGGGCGGTTTTTGGGGGCTGCCCCGTTCGGGTTGGGGACGGAGGTTTCAGCCTGTGCCTCCTGCCAAGGCTTCTGGGTCTTTCCAGCGGCCCTTTCTTGTTGCCTTTCCCATGGACTCTTGCTTTTCTTTAAGGGCGGAGGGCTTGGAGGACGGCTCTCCCCCGGGGCCTCTGTTGTTGGTTCCCGGGGCTGTGGGGGTTGCCTGCTAGCAGTTCTGGGGCGGTTTTGCCCCTGCCGGGGTTTTTCTGCTGTTGGGCGACGTTTTTTCGCCCATCCAGTCTGCTAGCTTCCCACATTTGCTGGCGTGTTTTTGTGTATTCAGCGTCAGTCACAGCCCCTGTTGGCAGCCATTTTCGTCTGCTGGTTTCATGGCGTGGCCACCAGGGCGGCGTTGTGGTTTGTTTACATGCGTCTGGGTGTGCGAGCGAGCGTCTCGGGTGAGTTTTAATTTTTTTTTCAGGGGTTTTGTTCTCCTGTTGTCGTTTCTTTGTTTTTCTGGTGTTTTCTTGCCGTTGCCTGTTCCTCTGGGAACGTTTGGGTGTTGATTTTGGGTCTAAGCCTTTGGGTTTAGGCTCAGTGCCCCTGGCTGGTATGCTTGCTCACACACCTTGTCCCTCGGTTTTCGGTCTGTTGGGACCATTTTCCCAGGGGGTTCTGCTGGGGGCTGTGCTTTGCCTTTCAGTGGTGTTCTCTGCCGCCAAATGTGGTGGTTTGGGCTCCCCCTGGTTCGATTCAGGGTTCCTTTGGGTTCCTTGGTTTCGTTCTGGAGGTTTCTTCCTCTTGGGCCCCCTTTTATGGGTTCAGAGGACTTTGTTTCCTCGTGTGACCCGGTTCTGCCTTCTGGGGTTCCGGGGTCTTCCTGGCTTGCAGACTGATCTTTTTGGGTCTTGGCACATGTTGTGGTTGTGCTGGGACTTTGCGGTTTTGCTGTCGAGGTGGGCCTTTTGATGCAGTTTTGTGCCTTCTTTGCCTGGCCGGCGTAGTGCTCTCTGCCCACTAGTCGGCGACTTGTACTTTTACAATATATGTCCTCACCTAGTTGTGCTTGCGGGGGTTGAGCTCTGGCTCTTTGGTCCCGCCTCTCAACCGTCTATCAACAGGTACTCGCCTAGTTGTGCTTGCGGGGGTTGAGCTCTGGCTCTTTGATCAATAGGTGTATAGGTTCCTGTGCCTATTGGGCTCTATCATGTCTACATGTGACATTGTATGGGGGGTCAGCCTTGTTACTTGTGTGGAGTCACCACATTACTTCCTAGTGCTTTCCCGTTACCATTCTGACACTAAAAAAAAAAAAAAAATTCTGTCTGGCTCTTTTGGGTACTCAGTTTCCACCTGTGTCCCCTAGTGTGTGTGCCCCTTGTGTTCCATAGCCTGTCCTTATCAACCCTGTCGATTCCCGTGGGTATCTTGAATGTGGTGATCAGGTCTCCCCTCACTTCATCTTCCAGCGAAGTGTGGTTTAATTCCCGTAGTCTCTCCTCATGACTTAGGTAGTGTACTTTTTCTTTCTGAAGGGGTTCTGTTCCCTTCTCTGTTGACTGGGCGCTGGGGGAGCAGCTTGCTCTGTTGCCTCTCGCATGGTCCCGCTGTTGGTGGGCGCTTTGGGTTGTCTTCCGGCCTCTGCTGGCGTCGGGCTTCTTCCCCTTGGGGGGGTTCAGAGCTGGCGGGGTGGGCTTCTTCCCCTGCGCTTTGTCATTTCATCTTCGTGGGTGCGTGGGGCGTGGTCGATCCGCCTCATCCTTCTGGGCTTCCCGTCTGCTCTTTGCAGTCATGAGCTTTTCCTGTCTGCAGTTCTTCTGGACTTCTTCAGTCTGTGCCCTGAATCCTATGCCCTCCTCGGAGGACTGTTGTCTCCTGTTCGGATTCTGTTGGGGCCGGGTGCCTGAATGGTGGCCCTGGACCTCCAGGTCACTTCTCGGCACGTTCCTCTCCAGTTTTTCTGGGGCTCGCACGGTTGGTGGTGGGGCTTCAGGTTTGCTGTTTTATTGCCTTCCCTATTTTATAATGGGCACTTCGTATACTTTTTGCATCTTTACCGGATCTTAAGTGCCCTGTCTGAGTCTGAGATTCGGTGTCTGGCCTACCTCGGCGACTGGCTGGTGTGGGCTCCCAGTCAGTCCGCTTGTCTGCTCGCCAGGGGATGGTTCTTTCCAGATCGCCGGGTTTGGTTTCCTGGTGATTTGGAGGTTTTTCCATCTGTTTCCGTCCCGGGTTCGGACCTGGGCCTTGTTTCAGGCTCTTGGGCCCCCTCATTGTCTTCCCTCCAGAAGTGTTACTGCGGCTGTGGTCCCGCCTTTGGCTGTTCAGGAGGGGGTCCCGGGTTGCTCAGCGGTTGTGCGGGAGTCTGCACTTCGGCGTGCTTGTCTGCTCACGGAGTCGGGTTTGGCTACGGCGTCTGTTGGTTCCTGTGGAGACTCCCCTTCCGCCTTTTGCATTCATTGGGTTCCTCCGGGGATCTTGTGATGGTGCTGCGTCACCAGCTTCCTCTTTGGGGCTTTCGGGGTTCCGTGCCTTGGCACCTCCCTGAGCCTTCGCTCGATGTGTTCACGGACGGGTCGTCTCTCGGCTGGGGCTTTGTGACCAGTGCTCACCAGGTCGGCCGAGGTTGATGGAGTCTGTCTGTCCGTCGGGCTCGCAGCACGGTTTGGGTGTTCATGGCTGTCTGGTTTGCGCTTCGGAGGGTTTGGGTCACTAGGTACTCTACCATTCAGCTCTGTTCGGACTGTTCTCTGGTGGTTCTTGCCGGAACCACAGGGGTTTGGCTAACCGTGAGGTTCGTGTCCAGGGTGTGCGTCCTGGCGGACATCTGTCTCAGTTCATTCCTCTTCGTGGGTTGGCCAGTCGTTGCCGATTCGTTTTGTTGGCTCTGTCGGGCGTATGGACTCCTGGCCATGGACGTCTTCGGGTCAGTGTGGTCTAGGCGTTGCCCATTTTGTGGCGCCCTTTCCCACCTGCGAGGACTTCACGGTGGATGCTTTCGGCAGGACTGGTCGAGGTGGAGGGTACCTGTTCCTCTTCTCCCGGTCCAGCTGTTGCTTCGGATTCTGGCTCGGTTGCAGCACATTCCCACGAGAACAGTCCTTATGGTTCCATGGTGGCCGGCCCGGCCTTCTTTTCAGACGCTGCTTGATAGGTGTCCGTACCCGGGGCGTTTTTCCTGAGGCTCCGCCTCTTTCAGCAGGCCGAATCGGTCCTGTCCGTGCTGGTTCGGCCTTCTCCTTGGCTCTTCGCGTCTGGTATTTTGACGCGGGTATCACCATCTCTATGGTGTTCAGGTGGCTTTGTTGACGGTGTCCCACCTGCGGGCTTCGTCTTGGCGACAGTATGACGTTTCATACGTTTTCTCGTGTTTTGTTTCCCCTCCGGCCTGCTCATGCGTCGCCTGAGCCATCCTGGTCCTTGTTCAGGGTGCCTTCTTATCTTCCCCTCAGTTTGTGGTAGCCCCTTCGGTTCAGTTTCCTGCTCTTTGGTACTGGTGGTAGCTTTATAGGTGTGCAGCCTTTCTCTGTCCTGGCGACGGTAGAGACGGCTGCTTTCCGGAGGGGTTCTTGGGGTATTGGTACTTGATTGGTTTGGCTGGGGGGTGTGTCCTGTGTTGTCCGGTTGTGCTCTTTGCTGTTGCCGGCGTACAGTGTCTGGGGATGCGCTGTGGTTGATCCGGTTCCTTCGTTCCCTGTTTTCAGAGCTCGGGTCTCCCAGGTCGTCCGCAGTGTTTTCATTCTTCCAGCCTGCGGTCTGTCTTTGCGCCCGTGCTGTTCAGACGTTTGCAGCTTTTGCTGCTGTGTTGGTGACGTCTTGGGCTCATTTCGGGCTCAGGGATTTGTGGGTCGCACAGGTTCTTGGCCGCCCATCCTTATGCGCGTCTGCTCTTGGGCGTTCTTGTTGCCTTGGGTCGCAGGTTTGCGACCAGTTGTCTTGGCTTTGCGTTGCAGAGTTTGTGGCGGCCGCCTCCCGGGTTAGCCCTTTCTTTTCCTTCTCTTTGGGTATGAAGCTCCAGGGAGCCGTAGGAGCTCCCGACAGAAAACCAGCGTTGAATGTAATGAAACGCCATTTTCTGGGTGAGCCCCGGAGGCTCCCTGGCAACCCTCCCTCCCACCGGTCGGCGGTTTTTTCGCGTTGGTTGAAGCTTAGCTTCCGAACTGGAGCTTGGCAGCCGGCGCGGTAGGTCCGGGGCTCCCCCCTCCGCCTCCCGGGGCAGAGAGGGCTGCGCGGATGATCGGCGCGGCAGTAAAGTGTCATGTTTGCTTGTTTCCTTGTGATTGTAGGGAGTTTCTACCTCTATGTTCGGTTTTTATTTTAGTTTTTACCATGTGGGGTTTGTTTTGTTATGCCTACCTTTCTGGGTACCTAACCCCGGTCGATGGCAGATAAGGAAAACCCCAACCACAAGGGGTTTTCCAGGGCCATTGCTCCCTGAAACCTCTCTGAAGGGGCCAGGTTCTGGCGCTGGTCCCTGGTAGGTCTGAACTCCTTAGCTAATGTCCCGGTCTAATATAACATACATTAGCCCGATAAGCTCCAGGGAGCCTCCGGGGCTCACCCAGAAAATGGCGTTTCATTACATTCAACGCTGGTTTTTTGCTACGGGGCTTCGCCTCTCGTTCTTCTCCCTGGCTGCGGTATGTGCCCCTTCGCTCCGGGGGTGTCCTGGTTCCCAGTTGTGGGGAGGACGCCGCAGTTTTCCCTGTGTTATGGGTGTGGGCCGCCTCCTTCGCCTCTCCCTGCTCTCCTGCGGGTCCGGCAGGTTCCGGCTCTGGCGTCTTCACCTGGCGGTGCTCCCAGGTTCTTCTGGGCACGGTTGAGTTGTGTCAAGTTCGTGCCACCGTTCGCCAGGTGAGTTTCTGCGGTCTGGCGTCTTTTGGCCGGGCGCTGGATGCGGTGTTGTTTATATACCTGTCTTTATTTAGGTATATTTTTGTACGACTGAGGCCGTTCGCACACCAGTGACTGTCCCTTTTTCAACCCTTCCTGTCCCCCTCGTGTGCATGTCCAACCCATGCTGGAGTCATTCAGGGGACCCACCTTTTTTAATGTTGTGAGGTGTGGGGGTTGTAGGGTTGGTTCTGTAATCACCTGGTAAGGCTCCTGGCTGTGCTTGCAGGGTTTGAGCTCTGGCTCTTGAGTCCCGCCTATCTGGTAGAACTTGCGGGATAGTACCAGTGGCGTGCAGTGGTGCTATTGGCACAATTGGGGGAACACTGTATTACCATCAGAGGTCTTTGCTTGTTACACGACCTACTTGCAAGCATAAGCCTTCTTGCTGGTTCGTCCGTGGACTTCCAGGGCACACTAGCCTGTTTTCGTATAGCAGTTCCGGCCCATCCTGGTTGTGGGGGTATGTGGGCTGGCGGGCTGCTGCTAGCAGTTGCCTGGTGGGCCACCCTCTGGCCAGTCTAGCCTGCCCTTGGGTCAGGCTTGGGGTGTAAAAGAGCTCCCAGTACCCCATCCAGCAGGTATCGAGCGGGGTTTCTCCGCCGTCAGTCGCCTGGTGCAGGTTTCTGGGTCTGCTGGGTTTTGTCGTGTCTCCGTTGGCCCTGTCTGGGATCTGCCTGCTCCGTTTCTCTGCCTTTGCAGAAGGGAGTTGCTATTTACATGTTGCATGTTGCGGTGGTGCCTGTTGCTGCTGCTGCACGTGTGCATTGGTACCATGTTTCACGGTGGCGTGTCCTTGTTCCTGTGTCCGGTTGTGGTGTGGCACTTTGCTGCTGTTTTGTGCCTAGGGATTGTGTGGGGGTTTTCTGTCCCTGCCTGATTGTCCACCCCTGGTTGTTTTCCTGGGGTTTCTGTGCTTCTGCTCTTTCTTCCTGCCTCCTCTGCAGCAGGGGTGTTCTGCGTGTGTTCTTGGGCGTTTTTTCAGCCTGTGATGTGCTTCTTTGTCTCTGTCTATTGCAGTTGTTCGTACCCCTTGGTTCGGGTACTGTTCTGGCAGCGACCCTTCCGTCTTCTTTGGTTTCCTAGCTTGCCCTGCCGGTTGTTGTTTTTTTTCTTTTTTTTTGGGGGGGGGGAGGGGGGGTCTTGCGGTGTCTCGCGTCGGACCCGTCATTTCTGAACTGGCGGGCTTGCATGCTTTGGGGAGTTTTTCTGTTCGGCAGACGTTCCATCTCCTTGTGCCGCCTGGGTTTCGGTGGTCGCGCCCGAGATCTTCCCGCGGCTCCGCCTTTTCTTGGGCTCGGAGGGGCCTTGTCGGGGCTTCTTATGTTCTGCCTCGCGGTCTCGCCTCCGGTTAGTGGTCGGGTGGCTACGTGGTAGGTGTCCCACCTGCGTGCTTCTCTTGGCGGCAGTATGGGGTATTTTGGCGGTCCTTCCTTTTCCTGTCCCTTCTTAGGTGGTTTCTCTTGTTAGCTTGGTTTACTCTCGGCTTGGTTTTCTGGTGGGGGTTGGGGGCTGTCGTCTTGCCACATAATGTCGCCTCTTTTCGTGCGGCGCTGGCAGAGCTGCTTCAGCTTGCTTTCGGTCTTGGTGTTGCTTCTGCACCGTTAGTAAGCTGTCTTGTGCGTCGTTTCACCTCCGGCCTGTTCGTGCGCCGCTTGCACCATCCTGGTCTCAGGTCAGCGTGCTCTGTCTTCTCCTCGGTTGGTAGTGCCCCTTCGGTTCCGGTGTGTTTTTTCGTCGGCTCTTTCCTTTTGGCCTTTGCCTCTGGGGGTCGAGTCGCTGAGTTTTCTTGCTCCTTCAGTTTTAGCGTTTTGGTTGTTCGGTGGCAGGAGTCTCCATCTTTTCTGGTGCGGGGTGGGGCTGCTGCGTTCTGGAGGGGTCCAGGGTTTGTTGGTGCTTCGTTGTGTTCAGTAGCGGCCCTCCGCTGTTGTTTGAGTGCCACTGGCGTTTGGGTCCGGAGCGCGTTTTGCGTTGATCCGGTTCTGTTCTTCCTGGTTCGCGAGTGATGGTGTTCCGGGTGGTCAGCCGTGTTCTTGCGGCTAAGCTGCCTGTGTTCTTCCCTCATGTCTGTGGCGTTCGTGGCTTCGCTGCTCTTGCTGCCATCTGGGCGACGTGGCCTTGCGGTCTTTCGGGCATGGAATTTTGGTGTTCGTGCGGGGGCCTTGCTGCTCGTTGTTCTCGTGTTGTTCCCGGGACTTTTCGGGGCTGTGGCGTCTTGGGTTGGCACTTGCTGCCGGTTGTCTCGCTTCCGTGGGGGGTGCGTGGTGTCCGCCTCCCGGTTTTGTCCCTTTGACCTTCCTCTGTGGATAGCTCCGGGGAGTCGACGGGGCTCCCCCAGAAAACCAGCATTGAATGTAATGAAACGCCATTTTGTGGGTGAGACCCGGAGGCTCCCCGGCAACCCTCCCTCCCTCCGGTCGGCGGTTTTTCGCGTGTTTTGACATCCAGCCTCAGAACTGATGGGTGAATAGCCGGCGTGGGAGGTCTGGGGCAACCCCCTTCCCCCTCCCGGGGAGTGGGGAGCTGCGCTGCGCAAAACAAGGAAACTAGTATGACGTCATACTAGTTTCCTTGTTTTCTGTTGAAGAGTTCTATACACTAGTTCGGCTTTAGGTAGCAATTTTCACCAGAATAGGGGTTTGTTTTGGAATGCTTACCTTTCTGGATGCTTGACCCGGTCGATGGCAGACATAGAATGCTTCCTACCACACGGGGGTTTCTATAGGCCATTGCTCCCCTTGCCTCTCTGAGGGGGGCCAGGTTCTGTCCGTGGTCCCCGGTAGGCCCTAGAACTCCATACACATGACTGATGCCAAAGTCTGACATTAGCATATCAGCCGGTAAAGCTCCGGGGAGCCTCCGGGTCTCACCCAGAAAATGGCGTTTCATTACATTCAACGCTGGTTTTTTGAGTATAGCGATGATTCACTCATTTTTTTATATAAATATATCACACTACACACTATTGAATAATATTACAGCAAAAAAACTACGAAAAATCAATCAGAGACATTGAAATAATTAGGTAATTATCTCTTTGTGGCCACTCGTGCCTGACAGCTGGCGAGCAACAGACCATCTGGGACGCACGCTAAGTCAGCGCCTGTTTTTTGCCAGACTTCCCCACCCTATAGCGGGCAATATATGCCACTTATGATTTTCTTATTATTTGTCCCTTAATCAGAGAACACAAGAGTTAAGCCTACCAAGGAAGGTGACATTGGAGCTGTTGCAAGAATTATATTGTTTTTTATTGCTGTAGAGAGCTAGTTACGAATATTAAATTACACACTATAATAGTTGAACGGTACCTGGTTGATACCTGGTTGATGGGGTTCTGGGAGTTCTTGTACTCCCCAAGCCCGGCCCGAGGCCAGGCTCGACTTGTGAGAGTTTGGTCCACCAGGCTGTTGCTTGGAGCAGCCCGCAGGCCCACATACCCACCACAGCCCGGCTGATCCGGAACTTCTCTTAGAAAACCATCCAGTTTTCTCTTGAAGATGTCCACGGTTGTTCCGGCAATATTTCTTATAGTCGCTGGGAGGACGTTAAACAACCGCGGACCTCTGATGTTTATACAGTGCTCTCTGATTGTGCCTATGGCACCTCTGCTCTTCACTGGTTCAATCTTGCATTTTCTTCTATATCGTTCACTCCATTACGTTGTTATTTTACTGTGTAGATTTGGGACCTGACCCTCCAGTATTTTCCATGTGTATATTATGTGGTATATCTCTCGTCTCCTTTCTAGAGAGTACATTTGGAGAGCTTTGACACGATTCCAATAATTTAGGTGTTTTATCTCGTCTATGCATGCCATATATGTTCTCTGTATTCCCTCTATTTCAGCAATCTCTCCTGCTCTGAAGGGGGAAGTGAGTACTGAGCAGTACTCGAGATGGGACAACACAAGTGACTTGAAGAGTACAACCATTGTGATGGGATCCCTGGATTTGAAAGTTCTCGTAATCCATCTGATCATTTTTCTGGCTGACGCGATATTTGCTTGTTATGCTCCCTAAACGTTAGATCGTCGGACATCATTATTCCCAAATCCTTGACATGCTGTTTTTCTACTATGGGAAGATTCGATTGTGTTTTGTACCCTGTATTATGTTTCAGATCCTCATTTTTGCCGTACCTGAGTACCTGAAATTTATCACTGTTAACCATCATGTTATTTTCTGCTGCCCAATCGAAAACTTTGTTGACATCTGCTTGTAGTTTTTCAATGTCTTCAGCAGAGGTAATTTTCATGCTGATTTTTGTGTCATCTGCAAAGGACGACACAAAGCTGTGACGTGTATTTTTGTCTGTATCAGGTATGAGAATAAGGAACAATAGCGGTGCAAGGACTGTACCTTGAGGTACAGAGCTTTTAACATCGCTTGGACTCAATTTTATCTGATTGACTGTTACTCTTTGTGTTCTGTTCGACAGGAAATTGAGTATCCAGCGTCCTACTTTTCCAGTTATTCCCATTGACCTCATTTTGTGAGCTATCACCCCATGGTCATATTTGTCGAACGCCTTTGCAAAGTCTGTGTATACAACATCTGCATTTTGCTTTTCTTCTAGGGCTTCTGTGATTTTGTCATAGTGGTTGAGTAACTGTGACAGACAGGATCTTCCTGCTCTAAATCCATGTTGTCCTGGATTGTGCAATTCATTGTTTTCCATAAAACTAGAAATTTGATTCCTAATCACTCTTTCAAACACTTTTGTTATGTGTGATGTTAGTGCAACTGGCTTATAATTTTTTGCCAAGGCTTTACTCCCCCTCTTGTGCAACGGAGCTATATCTGCAGATTTAAGTGCTGCTGGTATCTCCCCTGTATCCAGGCTCTTTCTCCATATTACACTGAGTGCTCTCTCTACTGGTACTTTACATTTCTTTTTGAATATTGAATTCCATGAGTCAGGCCCAGGAGCTGAGTGCATAGGCATATTGTCAATTTCTCTTTCAAAGTCTTCCGAGTTTGTGGTAATATCCGTTATATTATCTGCAGCTTGAATGTCATTCATAAAGAAGCTGTCTGGGTCATCAACTTTCATGTTGTTTATTGGTGTGCTAAACATAGCCTCATACTGGCTTCTTAGAATTTCACTTATCTCTTTGTTGTCCTCTGTGTACTCGCCTAGTTGTACTCACCTAGTTGTGTTTGCGGGGGTTGAGCTCTGGCTCTTTGGTCCCGCCTCTCAACCGTCAATCAACAGGTGTACAGATTCCTGAGCCTATCGGGCTCTGTCATATCTACACTTGAAACTGTGTATGGAGTCAGCCTCCACCACATCACCCCCTAATGCATTCCATTTGTCAACCACTCTGACACTAAAAAAGTTCTTTCTAAAATCTCTGTGGCTCATTTGGGCACTCAGTTTCCACCTGTGTCCCCTTGTGCGTGTTCCCCTTGTGTTAAATAGACTGTCTTTATCTACCCTATCAATCCCCTTCAGAATCTTGAATGTGGTGATCATGTCCCCCCTAACTCTTCTGTCTTCCAGCGAAGTGAGGTTTAATTCCCGTAGTCTCTCCTCGTAGCTCATACCTCTCAGCTCGGGTACTAGTCTGGTGGCAAACCTTTGAACCTTTTCCAGTTTAGTCTTATCCTTGACTAGATATGGACTCCATGCTGGGGCTGCATACTCCAGGATTGGCCTGACATATGTGGTATACAAAGTTCTGAATGATTCTTTACACAAGTTTCTGAATGCCGTTCGTATGTTGGCCAGCCTGGCATATGCCGCTGATGTTATCCGCTTGATATGTGCTGCAGGAGACAGGTCTGGCGTGATATCAACCCCCAAGTCTTTTTCCTTCTCTGACTCCTGAAGAATTTCCTCTCCCAGATGATACCTTGTATCTGGCCTCCTGCTCCCTACACCTATCTTCATTACATTACATTTGGTTGGGTTAAACTCTAACAACCATTTGTTCGACCATTCCTTCAGCTTGTCTAGGTCTTCTTGAAGCCTCAAACAGTCCTCTTCTGTTTTAATCCTTCTCATAATTTTAGCATCGTCCGCAAACATTGAGAGAAATGAATCGATACCCTCCGGGAGATCATTTACATATATCAGAAACAAGATAGGACCGAGTACAGAGCCCTGTGGGACTCCACTGGTGACTTCACGCCAATCGGAGGTCTCACCCCTCACCGTAACTCTCTGCTTCCTATTGCTTAGATACTCCCTTATCCACTGGAGCACCTTACCAGCTACACCTGCCTGTCTCTCCAGCTTATGTACCAGCCTCTTATGCGGTACTGTGTCAAAGGCTTTCCGACAATCCAAGAAAATGCAGTCCGCCCAGCCCTCTCTTTCTTGCTTAATCCGTGTCACCTGATCGTAGAATTCTATCAAGCCTGTAAGGCAAGATTTACCCTCCCTGAATCCATGTTGGCGATTTGTCACGAAGTCCCTTCTCTCCAGATGTGTTACCAGGTTTTTTCTCACGATCTTCTCCATCACCTTGCATGGTATACAAGTCAAGGACACTGGCCTGTAGTTCAGTGCCTCTTGTCTGTCGCCCTTTTTGTATATTGGGACCACATTCGCCGTCTTCCATATTTCTGGTAGGTCTCCCGTCTCTAGTGACTTACTACACACTATGGAGAGTGGCAAGCAAAGTGCCTCTGCACACTCTTTCAGTACCCATGGTGAGATCCCATCTGGACCAACAGCCTTTCTAACATCCAGATCCAGCAGGTGTCTCTTGACCTCCTCTCTCGTAATTTCGAACTCCTCCAAGGCCGCCTGGTTTACCTCCCTTTCTCCTAGCACAGTGACCTCACCCTGTTCTATTGTGAAGACCTCCTGGAACCTCTTGTTGAGTTCCTCACACACCTCTCTGTCATTCTCTGTATACCTGTCCTCGCCTGTTCTAAGTTTCAATACCTGTTCTTTCACTGTTGTTTTCCTTCTGATGTGACTGTGGAGTAGCTTTGGTTCAGTCTTGGCTTTGTTTGCTATATCATTTTCAAAATTTTTCTCTGCTTCTCTTCTCACCCTGACGTACTCATTCCTGGTTCTCTGGTATCTCTCTCTGCTTTCTGGTGTTCTGTTATTCCGGAAGTTCCTCCACGCCTTTTTGTTCAGTTTCTTCGCTTCGATACATGCCCTATTATACCATGGATTCTTCTGTTGCTTCTCGGATTTTTCCCTTTGGGCCGGGATGAACCTGTTTACTGCCTCCTGACACTTTTAGGTAACATAGTCCATCATACCCTTTACAGACTTGTCTCTGAGGTTTGTGTCCCAAGGTATTTCACTTAGGAAACTTCTCATCTGTTCATAATTCCCCTTTCGGTATGCCAGCCTTTTGATTCCTAGTTCTTTTTTGGGGGAGATAAGTCCTAGCTCTACCAAGTACTCAAAGTTCAATACACTGTGGTCACTCATTCCCAAGGGCGCTTCCATCTTAACTTCCCTTATATCCCATTCATTTAGGGTAAATATCAAATCAAGCATTGCTGGTTCATCTTCTCCTCTCATTCTTGTTGGTTCTTTGGTGTGCTGGCTTAGAAAGCTTCTTGTTGCCACGTCCAGCAGCTTAGCTCTCCATGTTTCTGGTCCTCCATGCGGGTCTCTGTTCTTCCAATCTATCTTCCCATGGTTGAAGTCTCCCATAATTAGTAGTCCATATCCATTCCTGCTAGCAACAGAAGCTGCTCTTTCTATTATGTTAATGGTGGCCATGTTGTTTCTATCATATTCCTGTCTAGGTCTTCTGTCATTTGGTGGTGGATTATATATGACTGCGACTATAATTTTTTTCCCTCCATTTGTTACAGTACCTGCTATGTAGTCACTGAAACCTTCACAGCCCTGAATATCCATCTCCTCAAAATCCCAGCCTTTTCTTACCAGCAGAGCTACACCACCCCCACCTCTTCCTTCCCTCTCCTTCCTCATAACATAATAGTCCTGTGGGAACACTGCATTTGTTATCGTTTTCGTGATCTTTGTTTCTGTGAGGGCTATTATGTCTGGGTTTTCCTCGAGTACCAGTTCTCCAAGCTCATTTGCTTTATTTGTAATTCCATCTATGTTAGTGTACATCGCTTTGAGGCTCACTTTCTTCTGTCCCTTCTCAAATCGCCTCCTTGGTGAGTGTTCTGCTGGTGGGGGAGGCTGTTCCATGGTTGTGAGGGCCTGTGAGGTGGATAACAGGGTCTCAGAGGATACTGGGATGAGGGGCGGGGGATCCAGTGAAGGGGGAGGGACAGGGAGGGTATGGGGTGAAAGGGGAGGGAGGACGGGAAGGAAAGGGGGGGAGGGAGGACTCGGGAGGAGGGGAGGGGTAGAAGGGTGGGGATTGGGTGTGGGGGGAGGGAGTGTACGTACCTTCATTTGTAATTAATGGTCCAATACTGGTCAAGGTTTTGGATTTGGATTTTGCGTATGTGAAAAAATATTTTGGATTTTTCCTTATCTCTTGTATAGCTTTCTGTTCCAATTCCATTTCCTCAGACTCATATGATCGCTTCAACGTTTGTTCTATTTCTTCGATCTCCCTGCTTAGGCTTGTTTTCCTTGCTTGTGATAGTTGTGTCTGCCGAAGCATTTCCGTTATTTTTTTCCTTCTCCTGTACAGTCGTCTGCGTTCTCTTTCTAGAGTGGTCCTCTTTCTGCCCCTCCTCACAGGTACGTGCTTCAAGCAGACCTTGTAAGCTTCAGCTGTCAGTTGAGCTATTTCCTGTGTGGGAGTTTTGTCGCTTAAGACCGTCTCCCATTGAATAGTTGCAAGGTCTACATTTATTTTTTCCCAGTCAATCCTCTTATTGTTGAAATTGAATTGATTGATTATTCCTTCTCGCTTGTTGGGTCTCTTAGACCTACTACCGTTATTTATGCTAGTTCGCACTTCAATGAGCTTATGGTCTGAGTATGAAGTATCTGAGATTGTGATGTCTCTGATTAGTTCATCATTGTTTGTGAATACAGTACAGTACAGTACAGTATTTGGTTTGCTATTTATTCATTTAAATATTTACAAGAAAATAAAATGGGATTTAACAGTACTTAAGGCGCATATCTTAAAAGTCATCGTACAGTGTGTCGACACGTGGAGGGGAGATGGGAAGGCCAGCGTGAGGTGGGGGGGGGTGACCAGGCAGGACGTGTGATCTGTCTCTGTACCTACCCACCTGTTCACCCACCCACCCACCTGTTCACCCACCCACCCACCTGTTCACCCACCCACCTGTTCACCCACCCACCCACCTGTTCACCCACCCACCTGTTCACGCACCTGCCAACCCACCCACCTGTTCACGCACCTGCCAACCCACCCACCTGCCTGCATGCCCACCTGCCAACCCACCCACCTGTTCACCCACCTGCCTGCATGCCCACCTGTTCACCCATCTGCCTGCTTGCCCACCCACCCACCTGTTCACCCTCCTACCTGCACACCCACCTGTCTGCTCACCCACCCACCCACCTGCTAATCCACCCACCCACCCACCTGCCTGCTCATCCACCCACCCACCCACCTGCCTGCTCATCCACCCACCCACCCACTTGCCTGCTCAAACCTCTTCACCCACCAAGCAAATCTGCCTGCCATCCACCCATCCGAAACCCACCTGCCTGCCCACCCACCCACCTGACTGCCCACCCAGTTTCCCTGCCCACCTACCAGCTAGGCAGCTAACCACCCACCCAGCCCCCACACACTAGTGTGAGTCAATTCAAATCATGAGTGTGGTATAAAAATTGTTGGAAATGGTTCTATTTGGACTCAGAGGTGAAAAAGTACTCGTATTCGAAAAACGTGATTATCCGGCTGGGGGTACTAACTATATAGTCCAGATAATTGAGTGGAGACAGTATGTGGTGCCCTTCCCCGACTGCGAGAACGTCGAGGTCGATGCCTCCGGTAGGACTGGTCGTGGTGGGGGGGGGGGGTTCCTATACCTTTTCCTCCCGGTTCAGCTGTTGCTCCAGGTCCTAGTTCGCTTGGAGACGTACCAGAGGAGAGTAGTCCTCTTGGCCCCATGGTGGCTGGCTCAGCCTTTGTTTCAGGCGCTGCTTGCGCGGTGTCTGAACCTGGAGGTTTTCCCGCAGCTCGGCCTCTTTCAGCAGATCGGTCCAATTCGTTACGAGACGGGTTCAATCTTTTTTCGAGTCTTCACGTTTGGTCTTTTTGACTCGAGTCTATCACTATCTGTATGATGATTATTTTTTTTTTTTTTTGTCCCACCTGCTAGCTTTGTCTCGGCGGCAGTAGGAAGTTTCCTGGCTGTCCTTCGGGTTCTTTTTTTGTCTCTTTGTCACTGTACTTCGCTGTCTGTAAAGGTTGTTATGTCCTTTCTCTCGTGGCTGTTTCAGGACCGTTATCTTATGCCGAATACTGTTGCTTCGTATCATGTGGCGATGGCGGAGCCGTTGCAGCTCGCTTTCGGTATTGATGTTACTTCTGCACCATTTTGCAAGCTGTCTCAGGGCGTTGTTTCACATTCGGCCTGGTCATGGGCCGCCTTAGCCGTCCTGGTCTTTGGACAGAGTGCTCTCTTATCTATCTTCTCCTTGGTTTGTTGTAGCCCCTTCGGTTCAGGATTATTTTTCTAAAGCTCTTTTCTTGTTAGCATTGGCCTCTGGGGGTCGAGTTGGGGAGCTTTATGCTTTCCACCGGCGCAGGGGTTTCTCCCCCTCTGGTCGAGGTGATAGGTTTGTTCATTTCCAGCCGTCTCCCTCTTTAATGACGAAGAATGATGCTGCTGCTTTCCGAAGGGGTCTTTGGGTTGTTGATGCTTGGTTGGCCAGGCCGGGGCTGCATCAATGTGTCGTATCCGGTTGCGGCTCTCCGCCGTTATTTGTGTACCACGTCCTCTATGACCGGGGACGCATTTTGGGTTGATCCAGTTTCCCTTCTTCGATGTTCTAGGGTTTGGGTCTCTTAGGTCGTCTGCAGGGTTATTCAGTCTAGCCAGCCTGTGGTCTTACCGTACGTGTGCTGGCAATGTCAAGTACTGTATTTGTGGTGGTTATTAAATCAAAAGAGTTGCACTTCCATGTTTCTCATATGTAGGAAAGCAAATTTTTAAGTAAGAATGACTTGAATAACTCCTATCCTTTCGAAATTGTTGTAACCTTAATCAAATATCGGTATTTATTGAAAACAGTTTTAACATCTTTATTTAGTACTTAGTTTTGATAAATGCTGCAGTATTTATAATGAGGAAGAACTAAATCTTTAACAGTGAGCATCATTTTTTTTTTCCTTTCTAAATATTAATGTTGCCACATCTCTACAATATTGACCTCAAGTTTCCTAACTTGCTGAGCTGGATATAAATTTGTCAGTAAAGGTTAGAAAACTATTGCTGGTCAACCTGTCCTCTTAAAAAGAACGTCGCTTTTGGCCATTTGCCCGTATGGCTGAAAGTGGACGTAATTTGAAAATGGAAAAAAAAAATGAATAAATTTGGGATATTTTTTTTTTTCAGCAACAGTAAGTTAAGGGTCCTCTGATAGGTTAGGTGGGCAGGAAATTCTCATAAAGTTTCAAAACGTTATGAAAAATGTTAATGGAAAGTTTCCTCTTCTAACCTTGCCGAGTAAGCCAGACTGCTCAAACAGAAAATGGAATAGTACGTCACTTTTGTGACTTGATTTCATTTCAAATTACGTCCAGATTTGGCCATAGCGCGCATACGAGCGAAAAGTGACGTTTTTTTAAGAGGACGGGTTGTGCTGGTTGTGGCCTAGTAATATGGTCATATTAAGGTTTTCTGGGGGAAGCCCCGTCGGCTCCCCAAAGCTATCCAGGCTGAATGGATATGTATAACTTTCTGGTATTAGTCAAAATGCTTGGAGTTCTTGCCTACCGGGGACCACAAGCCAGAACCTGGCCCCCTCAGAGAGGCACGAGGAGCAATGGCCTATAGAAACACCCCTGTGGTTGGGAGCATTCTATGTCCGCCATCAACTGGGACAGGCACCCAGTAAGGTAGACACCCGAAAACAAACCCCTATTCTGGTTAAAATATTGCTACCGAAAGCCAAACGATTGGACAGAACTCCTCAAACAAAATTATGAAACTAGGATGACGTCATCACGTCGCCGCATCGCCATCTGCGCCACAACCCCCCCTTCCCGGTTGGGGGAAGGGGGACCCCCAGACCATCTGCGCCATCGATCCAATCGGCAGTTCTTGGCTGATATGATTAATGGCCGGTCAAATGCCTTTGGCTCCGTTTTGTTTCAGTTCTATGCCTTGTGGTGTGGGCTGTCTCTACCGGTGGGGGTGTGAACCAGGAGTGAGATTCTACAGTACTCGGGCTGCATGTGCCTAGGGCTCTCTTCCCTAGGTGCCCTGTAAGTACTGCCCTTTTGGCTTGGGGCCACCTTCCACAAGTCGCCTTGGGTTCTACCTCTGTTGTGTCCTTTACTGCTCGGTACTGGGCCACCCTTGGAGTCGGCTGGGGTTTTGTTGCCCTTGTTTGTCTCTGGGTTGGGGGTAGTTTTTGTCACTGGTAGGGGCGCAGGATACTGCACAGCTAGTTTTCACCAATAACAGCGGCCGGCTCTGTTCTGCCTGGGTACGTTTTCCTCTTGCGGGGTTTTTCTTTTATTTTTGCCTGGTGGGGGGGTGTGCCTATGTGGTCCCCCTTTGCTGTTCTCGGGGTCTTTTATATATATTTCTCTGTTTGGTGGTACTCCTCGCTTGGCCCCAGTGAGTGGACACGTCCCGGGGGTTCAGCTTTTAGAAGTTTGTTTGGTAGACTTGGGCGCCGGGTCGCAGTACCTTACCTGGGATTCCCTTAGCGTGTAACCAAGGCTAAGGGCCCTGGGAAACCCCACAAAGTCTCTGTGGTCCGTTGGATGTGACCTCTGCATCCCCCCCCCTCGCGTCTTGCGAGTTTGAAGGTTGCACTGTCCCATTGCCTCAGGGTGACACTCATCTGTTTTTCTCTGCCTTGCTGCCTGTTGGGTCGTTGGTTCTTTTGACCCAGAGTCGTACGACGGGTGTCGTCTGTACTTGCTCTCATTCACCTAGGCCGATGGTCATGATAAGCGGTTGCATGCTAGGTTTAGGTTGAAGCAACACTCTTGGTTGGTTGTGGCCCCGGATGCCCTGAGACTGCCCAGTTTTTGGGTGAAGGGGTCCGGACTTGGGAGTGGGGGTCGCTTCGGCACTGGTTCCTTCCGCTCCTCCTAGTCCTTACCCTTCTGTTGTGCAAACTTCATCCCCGGCTCCGAACCGTAGGCGGGGTTCGAGCTGAGTTTGGTTGGGTTGAGACTTGGGCAGTCTCGGGGGTTTTTATCCTCTTCCGGGATGGCGGCGGAGGCATTCGAGCTTCTTCCTCCAGCCGTGCCGTATGGGTCTGACCAGTGGGCTCCCTTCCGTAGTGTTTTGCACGGCTGCCCCGGCTTTTTCTTATGAGGCTGGGGCTTTGGAGGTACGGCTTGGCCCCGAGTCCTGCCGTCGTAGTTCCCGGGCTTGGGGAGGGGTTGCCTGAAGGGCCTCAACCCCGTTTTGCCCCGCTTGGGTCTTTGTACACTCGGTGCGGGGCTTGCAGTTCCTCAGAGTGGGGATTTTCCTTCCCCCTCTGCGTTCATGTTGGTTTCGGGTCTACCCCTCCCTGGGTTCGGTTCCGTGTTCCATAGAGTTCGTCGGTCCCGTCATTCCTGGGGGTGTTTCACCCCCTTTTCCTCATCCTTTTCACACTTCCATCGCAATACTGTTCCCTTCGTATTGGCGTCCATGCATGTACCTTGATCATGGGTGTCTTTTTTGTCCGTATGTGCCTCCGTATATTTGTGCCTACTTGTTGTGGGTCTCGTTGGTTCGTGACCCTCTTCGTACCTTCCAATATTATTGGAACGTCGGTTGACTTTCGGTGAGATTTCCCTGGTCTTTTGGTCTTTTTTGGTCTGGTCTTTTTTTGGACTCGTTAGTTCCCCTCCGTCCTCCTAGTCTTCTTTCACTTCATTTTCGTCTTATTTTGTTTTCATATCGTCTCTCCTTTCTGTTTTGATGTTCCTCGTATTCGTTACGTACGCCTTGCTGGTGTATGTACGGTATGTGTATGTACAGTATGAGTGTGTACGATGTGTGTGTGTACGGTATATGTATATCGCCACCTGGTGGACGGGTGGTGCAGTTCGTACCTCGCACACTGGGGCCTGGGTGTTTTTGTTTCTGGGCGGTATACTCGTGTGTTCCGCGTCGTTTATCTCGGTTTTTCTACAGCTTCTCTCTTGTCTCCTCTCTCAAGTCGTAGCCCTCTAGATGCTGGGGTGGTCTAGATTTTATATGTGGGGCAGTCGCTTCGTTCTTTTTTCTGCTTCCGGGTGTGGGGTGGCTCAGAGTGGCACCACCTCCACCTCTGCGCTGCACCTCGTCTTCTGCCGGGCATGCGCCTCTGGACATATTTCCGCTTCACATTCACATTTTTCTTCGGGTATCAGTACATACAATACATACTACCTCTTGTGTGCATACCGTTTTGGGCAAACCACTGGCGATGCTCCTGGTATGTAACTCTGCTCGACTGTGTTGTGGCATGGTTGTGTCTCCGCTCTGCAGGTGAGGTTGTACTGTCTGGCGACTCTGTTGGCCAGGTGCTGGTTTTTTACTTTTGGTGGGGTACTTGCCTAGTTGTGTTTGTGGAAGTTGAGCTCTGGCTCTTGGTTCTGCCTCTCGACTGTCGGTCGACGGGTGTGCAGATTCCCGAGCCTCCTGGGCTCTTTCTTATCTATTTTTGCAACTGTGTCTGGAGTCAGCCTCCACCACATCCCTTACAAGTGCATTCCATTTCCTACCTCCTCTGACATTGCTCCAGTTCTTTATAATGTGTCTGTAGCTCATTGGGGTCCTCCGCTTCGTCCTGTGTCCCCTTGTGCATGTACCCCCATGTTCAGTACTCCATCCTTGCTTACTCTGTCACTTCCCCGTTTGCGGGGTTGCGTCGCTGGATCCTATCATGGTTGTTTGGTGTTGTGTGTTTTACTTGGATGCCTTGTGTGTGGCTTTCCTTCCTCTGGACACTCCTTCCTTGCCTATCTTTGGTGCCTGGCTTTACCCTGGTATCCATGGTGTTCCTCTGTGTTTGTGCGACTTCCCACTACACACTTTTGTGGTTGGTCTTATACATTGCGTTCCCGGCTGCTACTTGGTCCGTATTCGGGGGTTTTCCTTGCTTGTTTCTGTTTTCCTCCTAAGCTACTCTTGGTTGTGCTTTTGGGTCAGTGCTTATTGGCTGTACTGTTGTTGGGTGCTGAGGTGGGCCTCTGTCCATGTTCCGATCCCTGCTTTTTGGACTGCCCCGGTGTTCAGTTTCGGTACCGAGTTCCTTTACTTTTTCTTTGTCTTACTGCAGGCTTCTGTGTTGCACTGTCTGTGGGGGGTTGTGGACTTCCGGTCCACCGCTCCTGCCTTACTGGTTCCCTCTTTGGGATGGGTAGCTGGGATTCCGGTCTTGGTTCCGGCTTTTACTTGTTCCTTTTCTGGACCATACGTTTTTATTTTCCTGCGGTTCACGTCCTGCGTAGTTCTCCTCTGGTATCCCTCGAAGACGTGTGCGTTGTTCTTCCCTGCTGGAGCTGGTTGCTGCTGCTCCTTTGGGTTGCAGGATCGCTCTTTTTCGCTTCACGTCTTGCGCTTTCCTTCGTGGTGCCCGCTTTCCTCGTTGGCCTTTGCCCGCTTCGGTGTTTGGTCTTGTTGATCCTTCAGGGGTCCTGGGGGGGGGGTTCCTCCCAGACGGGGTGTGTCTGCTTGCTCGGGAATGGTTCCTTTCGGCTTGCTGGGGTTTGGTTCCTGGTTCCCTGGCGGCCATTCCTTCTGGTTTTTGCCTTCGTTGGCGCACCCTGCTGCTTTCTTCGGTTTTGATCCTGTGGGTTTTCCCGTGGCTCAGCCTCTTTTTCCGGGTCGGTCCCGTCCTGTACTGGGCCGGTTCGTTCCTCGTCTCGGGGTTTTGTCTCGTTTCTCGTCGCTTGTGTGGGCACTGGTGGCTTCATTGTTAGTCTCCCACCTGCATGCTTCGTCTCGGCGGCGGTGTGTGTGTTGTTTTCCTGGCGGTCCTTCTGGTTTTCCTATCATTGCGAAGGGTCCTTCGGTCTCTGATAGGGTTGTCTTGTCTTTCCCTTCGGGGTTGTTCCGGGACCGTCTTCTGGTACTGTGTACTGTCGCCTTGTCTTGGGTGGTGCTGGCAGAGCCGCTCCAGCATGCGATCAGTGTTGCTGTTCCTTGTGCTCCGTTCCGCTTGCTGTCTTGGGCTTTGTTTCCCCTCCGACCTGCTCTTGCATATCCGGTGCCGTCCTGGTCGTTGGCCTGAGTGGTCTGTTTAGTTCTTCTCCTCCTCGGTTTGGTCCTTGGGTTGCTGCTTGGTTGGTTAGGCCAATCTGACCAACCAAGCTCAAGTGAGGTATCTGTGGTGAAGTAGCTCCAGGGAGCTGACGGGGCTTTGCCTAGAAAACCAGCATTGAATGTAATGAAACGCCATTTTCTGGGTGAGTCACGGAGGCATCCCTCCCTCCCTCCTGGTCGGCGGTGTTTTTCGCGTATTTTGACATCCAGCCTAAGAACTGCCGGTTGGATCACCGGCGTGGATGGTCTGGGGCTCCCCCTTCCCCCTCCCGGGGAGGGGGGGTTGCGCAGAAGGCGGCGCGGCAACGTGATGACGTCATGCTAGTTTGATAATTTTGTTTGGGGAGTTCTGTCCTCTCGTTCAACTTTCAGTATCAATATTTTAACCAGAATAGGGGTTTGTTTTGTGGTGCTTACCTTTCTGGATGCCTGTCCCAGTCAATGGCAGACATAGAATGGTCCCACAGGAGGGGGCGGGGATTTCTATAGGCCATTGCTCCTCGTGCCTCTTTGAAGGGGCCAGGTTCTGGCTCGTAGTACCCGGTAGGCAAGAACTCTAAGCATTTTTACTGATGCCAGAAAGTTATACATATCCATTCAGCCTGGATAGCTCCAGGGAGCCTCCGGGACTCACCCAGAAAATGGCATTTCATTACATTCAACACTGGTTTTTTATATCTTGTAAGGTACTGTTAACACAATGTAATTGCTTGAATTAAATTTTTTGACAGGTATCGGAGCTTTATGAATTGGTTAAAAAAACAGAAGCTCTCTGCTCTGCTCTTCCCGAAGTTGTAAATCGCTTGGTATCTCTTGAGGCTCTGCATGAACAAGGTAAGTTTAAATTATTTGAGCTTTTTAATCAATGGTTGAAAAGACATTCATCACTCGCATTAAATAAAAATTTTCTTGGGCGAGTCGCCCCGTTTTTGAACAGTTACCGATCTACAGACATTGGCGGTTTCAAAATAGTTAATTTCCTTTTATATTTCAGGAAAAATGATGCCATAAAATCACCAGAGCATATGATTACCAAGCTGTGCAATCCCCAGTGATCATTAGTCAGCCATAGGCCTAATAGTTTCTGCATCTTTGAGTACTAACTATATTATTTTGAAGCATAAGAATAAATGGAATTTCCGAGGGCCTGTTTGCCCATGCAGGGCAGCTCTTATTTTGACCCAACCAAACTAATTCATATATACATTTCAGGTGAACTCCTTGATAGAATCACATTGTAACATAATTACTTTATTTTTAACTAAAGACACTGATCATAGATACTTCTCTATACCTATAGAGAATGGGTTCCAATTTTTTTTTTTAAATTTATGAAGATGTTTCAAGTTGGTAAATCTTTTGTGAAACTAATTTTTAACTTCAAAATCTTGAAGGGTACTTTTCTGTGTATCAGAAAAGTACTGCGGGTATCAACATTACACTCTGATATATCTTGCAGAAATTTCAAGGTTGGAAAGTGTGAAAGATTTCTCTCAGTAATTTATATTTGAAAAAGCTGGAGCTTTATCTCAAAGGCATAAGCATACTCTACAATGATAAAACTTTCATCAATTCATTACATCCTTGCTTTCAGGTAATTTGAGTGCTCTGTGATATCAACCGTGCAAGCTAAATCTCAAACCCATTCATTATCTCTCGGTTCATGTGCATTGTATCCTGTTACATAAAATACATAACACACAAAAACAGTTATTTGTTAATTCACATGCAGTATTTTTAGCTTAAACTTTATTAGTTGGGTGCTCATAGTGTGAGAGGCTGTAGGTGGCCCACACGAGGCATGTTTGACACTTACGGTGTAGTGTCTTGCACTTAGTCTGAAATATTTGTCATTACTTCTTACAGATGTCATGATTGGTCAAAGTTTAAATCTCATTGTTCAGGGTTTAATTGAGGAAATTTTATTTCATGCCATCCTTGTTTGAATGAGGATTACACAAATACTTGTTGTACTTCAATAACAATATACACTGATGCATGTATCAGTAATTTTTTATATTAAAAAGTATTGTAAATTGTTTAGCGTTTTGTGCTTTAAATTTACTATACTGTTGTCATTTTGCAATAATGTTAGCTGCCTCCACAAGGTCTGCAACCATCTTTAAAGCTACATCTGACTTTGTTTCTGTTAAGTGAATTACAGTGGTACCTCGCATAACGATTGCCCCAAAAGACGAATATTTTGGGTAACGAACGGCCCGATCGGCGTCAAATCGTCCCTTATGACGAACGCTGGTTTGAGTAACGTCAACACCACATGGTGGGGTCGCGCTGCTTCTTGCACATTCTTAGACGCCTCCGACGATGCACATAAATTATGTTGTTCTTGTTTAAAGATGCTAATGATGCTGGGATATAAAAGGGTGACTACTGAGATGTTGCAAAGCATTGACGTTTTTGTAGGAAAAAAGAAATGAAATGTCTGATATACAACAAATGTCAAAAAGGTTCGTTCGGTGTTCGGCAGGTAGGCTGCTCCATTATAACAATCTTTCTTTGTTTCAAATGTGTTCCATTTGTTTTTTATTTGTCATTTACGTCTCAATAATGGAGAAGCCTACCTTACATACACTGAATAAACCATTATGACATTTTCCTTTCTTCAAATGTGTTCAATATTTATTTTTCATTTGCCTTATAGCAAAAGGTTCGTTCGGTGGTCGGCAGGTAGGCTGCTCCATGTTTCTTACATACAAAAAACGTAAATAATAAAAAAAATGAAGAATTTTGAAAACCAGTACAAATGTCAAAAAGGTTCGTTCGGTGGTCTACAGGTCGGCTGCTCCATGTTTCTTAAAAAAAAAAAAAAACAAAAAAAAAAAAAAAAAAAAACTGTTGAAACAATTTGAAAAATGGACAAATGTCATAAAGGTTCGTTCAGTGTTTGTCGGGTAGGCTGCTCCATTATTGAGACGTAAGTGACAAATACAAAACAAATGGAACACATTTGAAACAAAGAAAGATTGTCATAATGGAGCAGCCTACCCAACAAAAACTGAACGAACCTTTTGCCATAACGAATATGAAAGACAAGGGCTGCTGGCTGGGTTAGTAGTGCGTGAGCAACCATTTGTGGCACACGTGCCTCTGGCTCTCAAACACCTGTCCCACACGGTGTTGAAAGACTGTGCTCAGTCGGTGTAATTCAGACCCTTTTGTTTGAAGAACATAAGGGTCATAACATTGGTGAAGCTAGGCGCAATAAGGGCTTAACACAACGGTCGGATGCCAGTGATACAGCACCTATGAGGATGATACAGCAAGCGTATCCAGGTGTAGCTCTGAGCCCCACCCTTGCCATCTCTAATGTATATAGATGATACATAGATGAATCGTTTTCTGCGTTCAGTGATGATGCATCTGATACAAGTAGCATAGATTAACAGTGTTAGCGGCTTCCATGGTGGTGGTGTTCATTGATATTTTCAAGAATACCTGAATCTTTTCCTGACTGATGGACACTCTTTGAGGCTAGCTGAATCTCTTCCTGACTGATGGACACTCTTTGAGGCTAGCTGAATCTCTTCCTGTGTGGGACCTTACAAAGCGATCTTTTCAAGACTACCTTACAAATTGAGCTTTTCCTATAATCGTTTCAATACTACTTTATGCTTTACAAGCTTGGCTACATACCACCTACAAGTACTAAAGCCAAGGGTGCACGCGAGTGCGTTATTTGCAAGCACACATAACGATGAAACAGGAAGCAAAAATCTATCTGTAGCTGGTGCAAGGAGAGCAAAGTCGCGCTGTGTACCATGGACTACTTCGTTGACTATTACACACCTCCAAAGTACTGAGTGTGTAATACAGTGTGTTACTGTGTAAATAGTATGTGAAACTGTACATATTGTAATATTAGTGAATTTTTACCACGTAATATTGTGACAATAAACATTTATTGTGGACACATTACTGACACATGTATCACAGTTTCATGGAAAATTATGAACATTCTACTGTATACATATTGTAAAGGTCACAAATATGCATCATATACGATAAAAGAAACAAATAAAACCGCATTGGAAACGCATAGAAAAAATATTTGAAAATATATTTGTGGCAACACGCGGTGCTTGAATGGCCTGCGCGACCGTGTCTGGGAGCTTCACACACAGGCGACCAGGCCCTGATGACGTCACAGCGCACCTTGTCCACGCCCTCACAGCCAAAGTAAGTGGAATTTGGTAATTATTTTTACATAGACATGTTCAGGGACGGTAATTTATCATTTTACAAAGAAAATTTTTATTTTGGGGAACATTTGATGTCATGCACTGGGGAAATTTCACAATAAACACAGTGCATCACACTGGTTACATGGGGGGACACTCGTTTTGTATGACGTCCGTTTCACATGACGAACATGGAACGGATTAAATTCATTATGCGAGGTACCACTGTATTTTTATGGAAGTCTGTGATGGTGTAAAACAGTAGTTGCCATATTTTACCAATGCAAAGAATGCTGAAGCCTGGGAAATTACTTAAAATAATTTATGTACAAGTCTAGTGTATATTTATATAATGGCAATGTAATAATATAAATATTAACAAAAGTAAGAGTACAAAAAATGCTTGCATTAATTTTTAAGGTGTGTAAGTATTGTTATTTCTGAGAAATACCTTTTCAGTTGCTTCTCAAGCCAAGGGTCCACCAAGGACACTTGACTCACACCATTCTCTCATTAACCTGTGCTTCAACGTGTCAATAATCTTATCAAAAGGGTTTTGTCACCTAGTAGAGGATAGATGGCATGGATATATAGTCAGTCCATTACTAAGGAAACTGTTCGCTGTGGCACCAAAGAGAAGAATCACAAGCCAACACCCCTTTCAAGAAATAAATGAAACACAAGGATAGTTATTCCTCTGCTTACTGCTCACTACTCCGACCCCCCCACTGGGTAGTAGAACCCTCACTATAACACGAGTAGAGGTGCAGGCAGCTTCACTTGTAGCTTTTGTCCACTCATATTTTTCCCAGTTCTTCATAGACAGATTCGTTTAGGGACCCTGAACCAATTTTTTTTGTCAATATAGGTATGTGTCAATATTTGTTTTTAATGCCACAAGAAATCCTAGATTTGTAGCTACAGTTTGAGCTTCATTTAACAGAAATTGATCCACTTTTTTTTTTTATGTATAGTTACCTTTAATTCTATTAGTTGTGATGTGATAAGACCTATGAGGTGCACTTTTATATGTGCTTCGTCTCAGTATTTACTGAGTCTGTATAATCGGATCTGGGAGTCGTCGTCAGTCCCCGAGGGCTGGCTCGATGCCGTTGTCCTCCCTGTTCGCAAACCGGGGTCTCTGGGTACTTCCCCTAAGGACTTTCGCCCTATTGCTCTCACAAGTTGTGTCTGCAAACTCTTTGAACGTATGGTTAACGTTCGTCTGATGTGGTTCCTGGAACACCATCACCTCCTCTCCCCTTCTCAATTTGGTTTCCGCAAGTGCCGCAGCACGACAGATGTCCTGGTGAACTTGGAGGTCTATATTCGTACTGCTTTTGCTGCGAAGACCTCTGTTGTTGCCGTCCTTTTTGACCTGGAAAAGGCTTACGACACCACTTGGCGTTATCATATCCTATCTCAACTTCATTCTTTTGGCCTTCGTGGTCATCTCCCTCTCTTTCTCCGCAGCTTCCTCTCTCGTCGTTCCTTTCGGGTGCGCCTTGGTACCGCTCTCTCTCCCTCTTTTCAGCAGTACGAAGGTGTGCCCCAGGGTAGTGTTCTGAGCACTACTCTTTTTTTCTGGTTGCCCTCAATGGTCTTCTTTCCTCTCTTCCTTCAGGTGTCTTCTCCGCTCTCTATGTCGATGATCTTACCCTTTGTTGTCAGGGTGATGATTCGCCTCTCCTTCAACGCCGGCTTCAACTTGCAATTGATGCCGTGTCGTCTTGGGCCACAGATCATGGCTTCAAGTTCTCTGCTTCTAAGACTTGTGCCATGACTTTTACGCGGAAACGGGTTGTTCTTCGTCCCTCTTTGTCACTTTATGGTCATCCCCTTGAATACAAAGATTCCGCGAAGCTTTTGGGGTTATTCCTTGACACTCGTTTGTCTTGGTCTCCCCATATCTCTTACCTCCGTGTTGAGTGCTCTAAGGCCCTTACCCTCCTTCGGGTCTTTTCCCATACTTCTTGGGGGGCAGATAGGCGCACTCTCCTTGCTTTACATTCCTCTCTCGTCCTGTCTAAGCTCGATTATGGTTGCCCTGCTTACTCGTCTGCTTCTCCTTCTACTCTTCGCCGTCTTGATGCTTTGCACCATACTGGGTTGCGCCTCAGTTCTGGTGCCTTTCGTTCGACTCCCATCCTTAGCTTGTATGTTGACACTGGCTTCCTGTCTCTCCAGGACCGCTGTGATCGCTACTGTCTTCGCTATCTTGCGCGGTCCTTGCAACATCCTTCCTCTCGCCTCTGTCGTGCTTTAACTTTTACCCCTCCTGCGGTTCCTGTTCCTCTTCACCACCTCCCTCTTTCTGTCCGGTTATCTCGCCTACAGGATTCTCTTTCCGTTCGTATTTCTGATGTTTCTCCTCGTGTTGTTCCTTCTTTGCCCCCGTGGAGGGTCCCTCTTCCGCGGTTTTGTACATCCTTGACCCGTATCACTAAAGCTTTTACCCCTCCTGCGGTTCTACAACGCCTTTTCCTCGAGCACTTTTCTTCTCACTCCCGCTCCATTTCTGTCTTCACCGATGGGTCTAAGTCAGCGGACGGTGTTGGCTACTCTGTTGTTTTTCCTGATCGCACTTATATGTGTCGCTTGCCTCCGGAGACTAGCATCTTTACAGTGGAACTTTATGCTATTCTCTATGCTCTTCGTCTCCTGCTTTCTCGTTGTCAGTCTTCCTTTGTAGTTGTTGTTGACTCTCGTAGTGCCCTCATGGCTCTCGGGTCCTTTAACCCGGTTCATCCAGTAGTTGTCGAGATCCAGCATTGGCTGTTTCTCGTTCACAGTAAATTTAAGTCGGTTGAGTTTTGTTGGGTTCCCAGCCATATTGGTGTGTCTTTAAATGAACGTGCGGATGCTGCCGCCAAGGAAGCTGTCCGCTCTTGTCCCATCTCTCGTAAAGGCATTCCGTATTCCGACTTTTACCCGGTTATCCATTCCTCAGTCCTTACCCGTTGGCAGGCTTCTTGGTTGTCTGTTACTGGTAACAAGCTACATACTCTTAAATGTTGTGTTTCCTCGTGGCAGTCCTCCTTCCACCGTAACCGGCGGTGGGAAACAGCTCTGGCGAGGTTGCGTATTGGCCATACTCGCTTAACCCATGGTCACTTGATGGAGCGCCGCCCTGCTCCTTATTGTCCTAGTTGCATTGTCCCTCTTACGGTCGTGCATGTCCTTCTTGAATGTCCTGACTTCCAGGACGAGCGTGTGTCTTGCTTTCCGACCGCCCCTCGCGGTCACCTGTCCCTCGATAGAATTCTTGGTGACTCGGATACTTTTGATATCGTTCGCCTTATGCGTTTTTGTTCTCGTATTGGCATCCTTGGTGATATTTAGCGCCCTCTGATTATTTTGCGTATTTGATGGTGCTACATAGCCTTCCCGGTTTGGTGCCTTCTTTTGATAATTACTTACTTACTTACTTTTATATGTGCTTGCTGCAACTGCATGGTGGCCCCCATAACTACCTAAGTGTAATTACTTGTGTAGTTACAGTATAAGAGCTATGATCATGGTGTCCCATCTTCCCAGTACTGTCATATAACACTTTGAAACTATTGATGGTTTTGGCCTCCACCACCTCACTTAATTGGTTCCGACCGTCTACCACTATGTTTGCAATAGAAAACATTCTCAATTTTTTGGGGCGCTTTAGCTTGAGTCTATGACCTTTTGTTCTTGAGGTTGCCATGAGCTTGGCCACATTGGCTACTGGATTTCTGCACCCTCTCAAGTCTAATTTTTAACTTTTTCTTTTGGTTTTTTATTTAATATTTGGGACTGCTTTTAGGGGAGGGGGGTGGCACTGGTGGTCTTCCCTGACCTTGTTTTTATTCCCATGGTAATTGCGAATGGCTGTGTTCTCCTGCTCAGATCAGTCTCCCTTTGGAACTTTCCTTTTTAAATGCTTCTGTGTGAGGATTTGGCTGTGGAGGACCAAAGGGACCTTGGTCAGAATTAGTTTTGAGCATCATGAAATACTCCTTTGCAAGTGGCCCATCACTCACTCCCTTTATTATTCTTCAAGTCCCGACATCCTGAGCATGTTTTGGTAATCCTCTCTTCCACCTTTATTGTGAGAGCTGGTACCCTATAGTAGCAATCATAGTGATAAGTTAACTAACTGCTATCCTTGTGTGTGCATTAATGTTCATTAATGTGTTTATTTATGCTAATTGGTATGATCTATTTTGTCAGTGAGTAGTTACCTTGATGGTAACTATCAACTTTGTGTCCCCTCCTCAAAAAAGGTAACAAGACTGAAAGGTTCTATCTCACCATACAGTACAGGTTGATGAGAGCCTGGTGTGAGGGCAGTGTCCTGGGTGGACAATGGCCCTAGTTCGTGAATTAATTAAGTGGCCTCTCAGAAAGAAGTGATGTATGATAATTAACTTTTTTTTTTTTTTAATTATACAGTACAGGACGATACTAATACTTGCTCTTTGCTACAGCTATGCAGTTTAGTGGATCACTGAAGCAACTAGATGTCGCGCAGACTCGCCTTGGCGCAGCTCTACATTCCAATGCAGACTTACTAGCTAGTGTGCAAGAGAAATTTTCTCAGAACCTTGAAATCATTCATAACAATGTTGCCAATCTTGATGCTCGTGTACAGGCACTCCAGAAAAAGTAATTGGTAAGATTATTATTCCTTAGCAAAATTCTCAATGGATGTTATTATTATGAGTGTTTAATCTGGAGTAGGATTGTAAATTGCCTTTTCCTGCTTTTGGAAAGATAGGTATATCAAGACGTAATAATACAGAAATTGCTTGTGAGTGGAAATAACAATATGGGTCACTTCAGTCAAATAGAAAACTTTCTAACTTTTGATAGTTTTTGTCATTATCTTTAAAGAAGCAAATTGTGCTGATGCAGCATGACAAATATGAACTTAATTGGAAATATGTTTCTAAGCAGTTTACATGCACTGTATAAGCTCACTTATCCTAATTATATGGGAACGATCCCTTGGTCCTAAGCCAGACATGTGGATAAGCAGAATTCTTACCGGGGAAGTTCAAAAGTTAACATATTCTCAATTTTTTCTATCACAACCAACATAATTTGAATTGCCACACAGACTATAATTATAAAATACTCAAGTAAAGTACAGTAATTTATTTTAAACAGAAACTCAAGCTTACCTTGTTGTAGTTTGTCTTCTTGAGTGATGCTACAAATCTTTAAGTTAAGAATTGTTGAAAATTTACGTAACCTAACCTAAAACAACATTAAAATTAATACTTAAAATTACTGTAGAGTACATGAGGTTGTCAAGGTTAATTTTGACTGGCAGCTGCTGAAGTCTCACTAGTTGAAGGCTCTTGGCTGGCTTGTGATGCTTCAGTGGTTGCAGGGCCTTTGGTTGCTGTTCTTACCAAATATGAATCAAGTTTACCTTGCCTTCTGTGTACATTGGCCTCTCTTATGATCAGCTCTGGTTCGTTTCAGGTACTGATTCATGTTTCCAACTTCTGGATTAGCACAGTTGGACGAAAAATTAATTACCATGTCAACAGAAGAAATGAGTGAATTTTGTTGTCTGTGGTGTTGGTTCCTCATTGTTATCTTCCTTCTCCTCTTCATCCACTTCACCATTAACACACTAGAGAATCTCTTCTTCGCTCATCATACCATATCCTGGGCAGTTTGTATCTCAAGCCATTGTCACATCCTCTCTCTTTCACCAGCATTTCTGAAAAACTGCCGGATAACCCAAAGATTCAGTTAAGCGAGCTTATACAGTACTTAAAATAAAAAATATGAAATAGGAAAGTTTATGTAATGCAGTAAAGAAATGTTTCAGTTCTGGGTTTTTTCCTGTCATAAAAATAAACTGAAATGTATGCATATGCCTAAGTTTGTATCTATGGTTGTACATAAACATTTGTTTATTTTATATTTTTTATATTTTGCTTTGCCTTATTGGATAAAAACAGATTTTGATACACCTGAAATATTGTCAAGTTAGATGAAGTATTGCAGGAAATTTGATACTTGGTATCCATGTTTTGCTGACAACACACGGAGATAGAAAAATAGGGGTGAAGTGTGTAATGTACCTGAGATAAGGTACATGATGAACAAATTTAAGAATGTATGCAGTACAAGTGCCTGAGGAGGGACCTCTTTAAAGAAGGGCAGATCTGAGAGGAAGGAGTAAGAAATGTGGAGATATTGTACATGAAAGTTGTGATGGCACTGCCAAAAATTAGGTTGGGGTAAATACCTCATAATGGCTTAGACTTAAAAGAGAAAGGTTGATTCATTAGTAGAAAGTGTTGCAAAAATTTGGTACAGGGAGATAGAAAGATGGAAAGGTGACCAGCATTTTGATAAAGGGAAGTAAAGGGTTATAAGAAGAACCAGGTTCCAGCCGAAAATAAGGGGAGTTCAAAGACGTTTAGATAAGGGTGCGGCAAGGCTTCTCCGTAGTTCTCTCTCCTTCCTACGGCAATTTTGTTGGGAGAGAAATGTTTCATAAAAATACACTTTATTTATATGATGCTAAAAATTCTTACTATATTGTAGGTTGGTTGTATGTGGAAAGTAAGAGTTGCTGGTATTGAGATTAATTATTGCACACACAGTGGAATAGTGTGTTCCTAAGCAATGTTGTTGTGCATACAGGTAGTACGTGGTGTATAGCAGGTGTAGAGAACCTGCCGCCTATAGCCCTCGTCCACATCATTTTGCTTTCAAATTATTTTGGGTATAAATACAGTATAACCATATAACTTTTACGATAATTTCCTTAATTCCCATGAGACTTTGTAAAATACATTGCGCAGACGGAAGTTCTTACACACCATATTTGCTTCAGGTGACATTAAACAAATCTCGGTATAAGGGCCAGATTCCACTCATGATGCAGGGCAGTGGTTCCCCGTGCCTGCTGTAAGGATTTTACATACTTAATATAATATTCCTATCCTGTATAATTTATTAGCTACTGTATTGTCAAGATATGATGCACTCTGTGGCTATCAATTCTGTTAATAAAGTTACAGCACTATGCTTGAAATTAACTGACAATAGGGGCTTCTGTTTTATTTCTTAAGTGTGACTACTTGTACTGCAGCAATGGTGCTGGTACTGGTACTGCAGCAATGGTACTGGTACTGGTACTGCAGCAACAGTGCTGGTACTGGTACTGCAGCAACGGCGCTGGTACTGGTACTGCAGCAATGGTGCTGGTACAGGTACTGCAGCAACGGTGCTGGTACTGGTACTGCAGCAATGGTACTGGTACTGCAGCAACGGTGCTGGTACTGGTACTGCAGCAACGGTGCTGGTACTGGTACTGCAGCAATGGTGCTGGTACAGGTACTGCAGCAATGGTGCTGGTACTGGTACTGCAGCAATGGTACTGGTACTGCAGCAATGGTGCTGGTACTGGTACTGCAGTAATGGTGCTGGTACAGGTACTGCAGCAACGTGTGGGTACTGGTACTGCAGCAATGGTACTGGTACTGCAGCAACGGTGCTGGTACTGGTACTGCAGCAATGGTGCTGGTACTGGTACTGCAGCAACGTGTGGGTACTGGTACTGCAGCAATGGTGCTGGTACTGGTACTGCAGCAACGTGTGGGTACTGGTACTGCAGCAATGGTGCTGGTACTGGTACTGCAGCAACGTGTGGGTACTGGTACTGCAGCAATGGTGCTGGTACTGGTACTGCAGCAATGGTACTGGTACTGGTACTGCAGCAACGTGTGGGTACTGGTACTGCAGCAACGTGTGGGTACTGGTACTGCAGCAACGTGTGGGTACTGGTACTGCAGCAATGGTGCTGGTACAGGTACTGCAGCAACGTGTGGGTACTGGTACTGCAGCAATGGTGCGGGTACTGGTACTGCAGCAATGATGCTGGTACTGGTACTGCAGCAACGTGTGGGTACTGGTACTGCAGCAATGGTGCTGGTACTGGTACTGCAGCAATGGTGCTGGTACTGGTACTGCAGCAATGGTGCTGGTACTGGTACTGCAGCAACGTGTGGGTACTGGTACTGCAGCAATGTGTGGGTACTGGTACTGCAGCAATGGTACTGGTACTGCAGCAATGGTACTGGTACTGGTACTGCAGCAACGTGTGGGTACTGGTACTGCAGCAATGGTGCTGGTGCTGGTACTGCAGCAATGGTGCGGGTACTGGTACTGCAGCAACGTGTGGGTACTGGTACTGCAGCAATGGTGCTGGTACTGGTACTGCAGCAATGTGTGGGTACTGGTACTGCAGCAATGGTGCTGGTACTGGTACTGCAGCAATGGTGCTGGTACAGGTACTGCAGCAACGGTGTGGGTACTGGTACTGCAGCAACGGTGTGGGTACTGGTACTGCAGCAACATGTGGATACTGGTACTGCAGCAATGGTGCTGGTACTGGTACTGCAGCAACGTGTGGGTACTGGTACTGCAGCAACATGTGGATACTGGTACTGCAGCAATGGTGCTGGTACTGGTACTGCAGCAACGTGTGGGTACTGGTACTGCAGCAACATGTGGATACTGGTACTGCAGCAATGGTGCTGGTACTGGTACTGCAGCAACGTGTGGGTACTGGTACTGCAGCAATGGTGCTGGTACTGGTACTGCAGCAACGTGTGGGTACTGGTACTGCAGCAATGGTGCTGGTACTGGTACTGCAGCAACGTGTGGGTACTGGTACTGCAGCAATGGTGCTGGTACTGGTACTGCAGCAATGGTACTGGTACTGGTACTGCAGCAACGTGTGGGTACTGGTACTGCAGCAACGTGTGGGTACTGGTACTGCAGCAACGTGTGGGTACTGGTACTGCAGCAATGGTGCTGGTACAGGTACTGCAGCAACGTGTGGGTACTGGTACTGCAGCAATGGTGCGGGTACTGGTACTGCAGCAATGATGCTGGTACTGGTACTGCAGCAACGTGTGGGTACTGGTACTGCAGCAATGGTGCTGGTACTGGTACTGCAGCAATGGTGCTGGTACTGGTACTGCAGCAATGGTGCTGGTACTGGTACTGCAGCAACGTGTGGGTACTGGTACTGCAGCAATGTGTGGGTACTGGTACTGCAGCAATGGTACTGGTACTGCAGCAATGGTACTGGTACTGGTACTGCAGCAACGTGTGGGTACTGGTACTGCAGCAATGGTGCTGGTGCTGGTACTGCAGCAATGGTGCGGGTACTGGTACTGCAGCAACGTGTGGGTACTGGTACTGCAGCAATGGTGCTGGTACTGGTACTGCAGCAATGTGTGGGTACTGGTACTGCAGCAATGGTGCTGGTACTGGTACTGCAGCAATGGTGCTGGTACAGGTACTGCAGCAACGGTGTGGGTACTGGTACTGCAGCAACGGTGTGGGTACTGGTACTGCAGCAACATGTGGATACTGGTACTGCAGCAATGGTGCTGGTACTGGTACTGCAGCAACGTGTGGGTACTGGTACTGCAGCAACATGTGGATACTGGTACTGCAGCAATGGTGCTGGTACTGGTACTGCAGCAACGTGTGGGTACTGGTACTGCAGCAACATGTGGATACTGGTACTGCAGCAATGGTGCTGGTACTGGTACTGCAGCAACGTGTGGGTACTGGTACTGCAGCAATGGTGCTGGTACTGGTACTGCAGCAACATGTGGGTACTGGTACTGCAGCAACGTGTGGGTACTGGTACTGCAGCAATGGTGCTGGTACTGGTACTGCAGCAACGTGTGGGTACTGGTACTGCAGCAACGTGTGGGTACTGGTACTGCAGCAACGTGCGGGTACTGGTACTGCAGCAACGTGTGGGTACTGGTACTGCAGCAATGGTGCTGGTACTGGTACTGCAGCAACATGTGGGTACTGGTACTGCAGCAACGTGTGGGTACTGGTACTGCAGCAATGGTGCTGGTACTGGTACTGCAGCAACGTGTGGGTACTGGTACTGCAGCAACGTGTGGGTACTGGTACTGCAGCAACGTGTGGGTACTGGTACTGCAGCAACGTGCGGGTACTGGTACTGCAGCAATGGTGCTGGTACTGGTACTGCAGCAACGTGTGGGTACTGGTACTGCAGCAACGTGCGGGTACTGGTACTGCAGCAATGGTGCTGGTACTGGTACTGCAGCAACGTGTGGGATACAGGTACTGCAGCAATGGTGCTGGTACTGGTACTGCAGCAACGTGTGGGTACTGGTACTGCAGCAATGGTGCTGGTACTGGTACTGCAGCAATGTGTGGGTACTGGTACTGCAGCAATGGTGCTGGTACTGGTACTGCAGCAACGTGTGGGTACTGGTACTGCAGCAATGGTGCTGGTACTGGTACTGCAGCAACGTGTGGGTACTGGTACTGCAGCAACGTGCGGGTACTGGTACTGCAGCAATGGTGCTGGTACTGGTACTGCAGCAACGTGTGGGTACAGGTACTGCAGCAATGGTGCTGGTACTGGTACTGCAGCAACGTGTGGGTACTGGTACTGCAGCAATGGTGCTGGTACTGGTACTGCAGCAATGGTGCTGGTACTGGTACTGCAGCAATGGTGCTGGTACTGGTACTGCAGCAACGTGTGGGTACTGGTACTGCAGCAACGTGTGGGTACTGGTACTGCAGCAACGTGTGGGTACTGGTACTGCAGCAATGGTGCGGGTACTGGTACTGCAGGAATGGTGCTGGTACTGGTACTGCAGCAACGGTGCGGGTTCTGGTACTGCAGCAATGGTACTGGTACTGCAGCAATGGTGCTGGTACTGGTACTGCAGCAATGGTGCTGGTACAGGTACTGCAGCAACGTGTGGGTACAGGTACTGCAGCAATGGTGCTGGTACAGGTACTGCAGCAATGGTGCGGGTACTGGTACTGCAGCAACGTGTGGGTACTGGTACTGCAGCAACGTGCGGGTACTGGTACTGCAGCAATGGTGCTGGTACTGGTACTGCAGCAACGGTGCTGGTACAGGTACTGCAGCAATGGTGCTGGTACTGGTACTGCAGCAACGTGTGGGTACTGGTACTGCAGCAACGTGTGGGTACTGGTACTGCAGCAGCGTGTGGGTACAGGTACTGCAGCAATGGTGCTGGTACAGGTACTGCAGCAATGGTGCTGGTACTGGTACTGCAGCAATGGTGCTGGTACTGGTACTGCAGCAATGGTGCTGGTACTGGTACTGCAGCAATGGTGCTGGTACTGGTACTGCAGCAATGGTGCTGGTACTGGTACTGCAGCAATGGTGCTGGTACTGGTACTGCAGCAATGGTGCTGGTACAGGTACTGCAGCAACGGTGCGGGTACAGGTACTGCAGCAACGGTGCTGGTACTGGTACTGCAGCAATGGTGCTGGTACTGGAACTGCAGCAACGTGCGGGTACAGGTACTGCAGCAACGGTGCTGGTACTGGTACTGCAGCAATGGTGCTGGTACAGGTACTGCAGCAACGGTGCGGGTACTGGTACTGCAGCAATGGTGCTGGTACTGGTACTGCAGCAATGGTGCTGGTACTGGTACTGCAGCAACGGTGCGGGTACAGGTACTGCAGCAACGGTGCTGGTACTGGTACTGCAGCAATGGTGCTGGTACAGGTACTGCAGCAACGGTGCGGGTACTGGTACTGCAGCAATGGTGCTGGTACTGGTACTGCAGCAACAGTGCGGGTACTGGTACTGCAGCAATGGTGCTGGTACTGGTACTGCAGCAACGGTGCGGGTACTGGTACTGCAGCAATGGTGCTGGTACTGGTACTGGAGCAACGTGTGGGTACTGGTACTGCAGCAATGGTGCTGGTATTGGTACTGCAGCAATGGTGCTGGTACTGGTACTGCAGCAATGGTGCTGGTACTGGTACTGCAGCAATGGTGCTGGTACTGGTACTGCAGCAATGGTGCTGGTACTGGTACTGCAGCAATGGTGCTGGTACTGGTACTGCAGCAATGGTGCTGGTACTGGTACTGCAGCAACGTGTGGGTACTGGTACTGCAGCAACGTGTGGGTACTGGTACTGCAGCAATGGTGCTGGTACTGGTACTGCAGCAATGGTGCTGATACTGGTACTGCAGCAATGGTGCTGGTACTGGTACTGCAGCAATGGTGCTGGTACTGGTACTGCAGCAATGGTGCTGGTACTGGTACTGCAGCAATGGTGCTGGTACTGGTACTGCAGCAATGGTGCTGGTACTGGTACTGCAGCAATGGTGCTGGTACTGGTACTGCAGCAATGGTGCTGGTACTGCAGCAATGGTGCTGGTACTGGTACTGCAGCAATGGTGCTGGTACTGGTTCTGCAGCAACGTGTGGGTACTGGTACTGCAGCAATGGTGCTGGTACTGGTACTGCAGCAACGTGTGGGTACTGGTACTGCAGCAATGGTGCTGGTACTGGTACTGCAGCAATGGTGCTGATACTGGTACTGCAGCAATGGTGCTGGTACTGGTACTGCAGCAATGGTGCTGGTACTGGTACTGCAGCAACGGTGCGGGTACTGGTACTGCAGCAGTGGTGCTGGTACTGGTACTGCAGCAACGGTGCTGGTACAGGCACTGCAGCAATGGTGCTGGTACTGGTACTGCAGCAACGTGTGGGTACTGGTACTGCAGCAACGGTGCTGGTACTGGTACTGCAGCAATGGTGCTAGTACTGGTACTGCAGCAACGGTGCTGGTACTGGTACTGCAGCAACGGTGCTGGTACTGGTACTGCAGCAACGGTGCTGGTACAGGTACTGCAGCAATGGTGCTGGTACTGGTACTGCAGCAACGGTGCTGGTACTGGTACTGCAGCAACGGTGCTGGTACAGGTACTGCAGCAACGGTGCTGGTACAGGTACTGCAGCAATGGTGCTGGTACTGGTACTGCAGCAACGTGTGGGTACTGGTACTGCAGCAACGGTGCTGGTACTGGTACTGCAGCAATGGTGCTAGTACTGGTACTGCAGCAACGTGTGGGTACAGGTACTGCAGCAATGGTGCTGGTACTGGTACTGCAGCAACGGTGCTGGTACAGGTACTGCAGCAATGGTGCTGGTATTGGTACTGCAGCAACGGTGCTGGTACTGCAGCAACGTGTGGGTACAGGTACTGCAGCAATGGTGCTGGTACAGGTACTGCAGCAACAGTGCGGGTACTGGTACTGCAGCAACTGGTGCTGGTACTGGTACTGCAGCAATGGTGCGGGTACTGGTACTGCAGCAATGGTGCTGGTACTGGTACTGCAGCAATGGTGCTGGTACTGGTACTGCAGCAATGGTGCGGGTACAGGTACTGCAGCAACGTGTGGGTACTGGTACTGCAGCAATGGTGCTGGTACTGGTACTGCAGCAGTGGTGCGGGTACAGGTACTGCAGCAATGGTGCTGGTACTGGTACTGCAGCAATGGTGCTGGTACTGGTACTGCAGCAATGGTGCTGGTACTGGTACTGCAGCAATGGTGCTGGTACTGGTACTGCAGCAATGGTGCTGGTACTGGTACTGCAGCAATGGTGCTGGTACTGGTACTGCAGCAATGGTGCTGGTACTGCAGCAATGGTGCTGGTACTGGTACTGCAGCAATGGTGCTGGTACTGGTTCTGCAGCAACGTGTGGGTACTGGTACTGCAGCAATGGTGCTGGTACTGGTACTGCAGCAACGTGTGGGTACTGGTACTGCAGCAATGGTGCTGGTACTGGTACTGCAGCAATGGTGCTGATACTGGTACTGCAGCAATGGTGCTGGTACTGGTACTGCAGCAATGGTGCTGGTACTGGTACTGCAGCAACGGTGCGGGTACTGGTACTGCAGCAGTGGTGCTGGTACTGGTACTGCAGCAACGGTGCTGGTACAGGTACTGCAGCAATGGTGCTGGTACTGGTACTGCAGCAACGTGTGGGTACTGGTACTGCAGCAACGGTGCTGGTACTGGTACTGCAGCAATGGTGCTAGTACTGGTACTGCAGCAACGGTGCTGGTAATGGTACTGCAGCAACGGTGCTGGTACAGGTACTGCAGCAATGGTGCTGGTACTGGTACTGCAGCAACGGTGCTGGTACTGGTACTGCAGCAACGGTGCTGGTACAGGTACTGCAGCAACGGTGCTGGTACAGGTACTGCAGCAATGGTGCTGGTACTGGTACTGCAGCAACGTGTGGGTACTGGTACTGCAGCAACGGTGCTGGTACTGGTACTGCAGCAATGGTGCTAGTACTGGTACTGCAGCAACGTGTGGGTACAGGTACTGCAGCAATGGTACTGGTACTGCAGCAACGGTGCTGGTACAGGTACTGCAGCAATGGTGCTGGTATTGGTACTGCAGCAACGGTGCTGGTACAGGTACTGCAGCAATGGTGCTGGTATTGGTACTGCAGCAACGGTGCTGGTACTGCAGCAACGTGTGGGTACAGGTACTGCAGCAATGGTGCTGGTACAGGTACTGCAGCAACAGTGCGGGTACTGGTACTGCAGCAATGGTGCTGGTACTGGTACTGCAGCAATGGTGCGGGTACTGGTACTGCAGCAATGGTGCTGGTACTGGTACTGCAGCAATGGTGCTGGTACTGGTACTGCAGCAATGGTGCGGGTACAGGTACTGCAGCAACGTGTGGGTACTGGTACTGCAGCAATGGTGCTGGTACTGGTACTGCAGCAGTGGTGCGGGTACAGGTACTGCAGCAATGGTGCTGGTACTGGTACTGCAGCAATGGTGCTGGTACTGGTACTGCAGCAATGGTGCTGGTACTGGTACTGCAGCAATGGTGCTGGTACTGGTACTGCAGCAATGGTGCTGGTACTGGTACTGCAGCAATGGTGCTGGTACTGGTACTGCAGCAATGGTGCTGGTACTGGTACTGCAGCAATGGTGCTGGTACTGGTACTGCAGCAACGTGCGGGTACTGGTACTGCAGCAACGTGTGGGTACTGGTACTGCAGCAATGGTGCTGGTACTGGTACTGCAGCAACGTGTGGGTACTTGTACTGCAGCAATGGTGCTGGTACTGGTACTGCAGCAACGTGTGGGTACTGGTACTGCAGCAATGGTGCTGGTACTGGTACTGCAGCAATGGTACTGGAACTGCAGCAATGGTGCTGGTACTGGTACTGCAGCAATGGTACTGGTACTGCAGCAATGGTGCTGGTACTGGTACTGCAGCAATGGTGCTGGTACTGGTACTGCAGCAACGTGCGGGTACTGGTACTGCAGCAACGTGTGGGTACTGGTACTGCAGCAATGGTGCTGGTACTGGTACTGCAGCAACGTGTGGGTACTGGTACTGCAGCAATGGTGCTGGTACTGGTACTGCAGCAACGTGTGGGTACTGGTACTGCAGCAATGGTGCTGGTACTGGTACTGCAGCAATGGTGCTGGTACTGGTACTGCAGCAATGGTGCTGGTACTGGTACTGCAGCAATGGTGCTGGTACTGGTACTGCAGCAATGGTGCTGGTACTGGTACTGCAGCAATGGTGCTGGTACTGGTACTGCAGCAATGGTGCTGGTACTGGTACTGCAGCAACGTGTGGGTACTGGTACTGCAGCAATGGTGCTGGTACTGGTACTGCAGCAATGGTGCGGGTACAGGTACTGCAGCAATGGTGCTGGTACTGGTACTGCAGCAATGGTGCTGGTACTGGTACTGCAGCAACGTGCTGGTACAGGTACTGCAGCAACGGTGCTGGTACTGGTACTGCAGCAATGGTGCGGGTACAGGTACTGCAGCAATGGTGCTGGTACTGGTACTGCAGCAATGGTGCGGGTACAGGTACTGCAGCAACGTGCTGGTACAGGTACTGCAGCAACGTGCTGGTACTGGTACTGCAGCAACAGTGCTGGTACTGGTACTGCAGCAATGGTGCTGGTACAGGTACTGCAGCAACGGTGCGGGTACTGGTACTGCAGCAACGGTGCGGGTACTGGTACTGCAGCAACGGTTCGGGTACTGGTACTGCAGCAACGGTGCGGGTACTGGTACTGCAGCAACGGTGCGGGTACTGGTACTGCAGCAACGGTGCTGGTACCGGTACTGCAGCAATGGTGCTGGTACAGGTACTGCAGCAACGTGCGGGTACTTGTACTGCAGCAATGATGCGGGTACTGGTACTGCAGCAACGGTGCTGGTACTGGTACTGCAGCAACGGTGCCGGTACTGGTACTGCAGCAATGGTGCGGGTACTGGTACTGCAGCAATGGTGCGGGTACAGGTACTGCAGCAACAGTGTGGGTACAGGTACTGCAGCAATGGTGTGGGTACAGGTACTGCAGCAACGTGCGGGTACTGGTACTGCAGCAATGATGCGGGTACTGGTACTGCAGCAACGGTGCTGGTACTGGTACTGCAGCAACGGTGCGGGTACTGGTACTGCAGCAATGGTGCGGGTACTGGTACTGCAGCAATGGTGCGGGTACTGGTACTGCAGCAATGGTGCGGGTACAGGTACTGCAGCAATGGTGTGGGTACAGGTACTGCAGCAACGTGCGGGTACTGGTACTGCAGCAACGTGCATGTACAGGTACTGCAGCAACGTGCTGGTACTGGTACTGCAGCAATGTGCAGGTGCTGGTACCGCAGCAATGGTGTGGGTACTGGTACTGCAGCAATGTGTGGGTGCTGGTACCGCAGCAGTGGTGCGGGTGCTGGTACCAGCAGCAGTGGTGCGGGTGCTGGTACCAGCAGCAGGGGTGCGGGTGCTGGTACCAGAAGCAGTGGTGCGGGTACTGGTACTGCAGTAATAAGAACATAATACTGTACTGTAATTGAGCATTATATTCCTAGCACATGAACTTATGTTTACAATTGTGGTGCTATATATTCAGTGGTATGCTAATTTCCTCATATATGAAGCACTAAGAAAGAAGTAAAGTGATTCCACAAATGTCTTTTATTTACATTCCCATGCAAATTGTGGTCAATTAATTATATATTTTTATATTCCTATAATTGATTATATTTACCTAAGGGCCACTAATACTAGTGACCTCGACGAGGGCAGGAAGCCGGTGGCTTGTCCAAGGTCCCCCAATTTGCCCTGATGATCTTTTCTAGCTGTATTTTAATACCCAGCAGAGTTTTGGAGTTTGCGGCTCTGGCGGGTAGATGGTTCCACGTATTTACAACCTTATGGGTGAAAAAGCATCTTCTGTTTCTGTCCGACTTTGTGGCTTGGGCTTAAACCCGTTGCTCCTTATTCATGTTACTTCTGAACTTTTGAAGAGATTGTCCAGATCGACATCCTCCAATTTGTTCAGTATTTTAAAGGTTTCAATGAGATCAGCTTGTTGTGCCTGGTTTGCAGTGTTGATAGCTCTATGGCCGTCAACTATTCGTGATTACGAGAGATGACTAACTTCTGTTATGATTTTTGTTGCCCAGTGCTGCATCTTCTCCAGAGCAGCTATGTCTTTCTGAAGATGAGGTCTCCATGTCTGGATGCAATAATCCAGGTGGGGACGCACCAGAGACTTGTACAATTGAACGACTACTTTCTTTTCCTTGAAGGTAAAGGTACGCTTGATTATTCCCAGAGTTTGGTTCACTTTTTTTTTTTTTTACTGCCATTCCCACTTGTTGTGCAACTTTTAGTGAGTGATGGATTCTGACTCCAAGGTCTTTTTGATAATCTATCTGTTGTAATGTAGTGCTGTCAATTTGGTAGTTGTGACAGGGATTGTTGTGCCCCCACATGTAAGGTCTTACATTTATCAACATTAAAATGCATTTGCCAGTCATCTGACCATTTGTGGAGTTCGTGTAGATCTCTTTGTAAGGTCTCGATATCACTTTCACTTCCCACTTTACCATAGATCTTAGTGTCATCTGCAAATTTGATGATGTGGTTTGTAATATTATCATCTATGTCATTGATGTATATGACAAAAAGGGTTGACCCAAATATGTATCCCTGTGGCACCCCACTTACCACATCCCTGTTACAAAGAGTAACAGTAAACCATATAAAATCGAGTCCAAGTGATGTTAAAAGCTCTGTACCTCAGGATACAGTCCTTGCATCACTGCTTTTCCTTATTCTCATATCAGATATAGACTCAAATACACGTCACAGCTTCGTATCATCCTTTGCAGATGACACGCAAATCAGCATGAAAATTATTTCTGTTGAAGACATTGAAAAACTACAAGCAGATATTAATAAAGTTTTCGACTGGGCAGCAGAAAATAACATGATCTTTAATAGTGATAAATTCCAGGTACTGTACTCAGGTATGGCAAAAATGGGGACCTTAACCCTTAAACTGCGCAAAACGTTATATGATGTGTGACATTGAGCTCAATTTTTTTAATTTTCTGAAACTCTTTCAAATATTTTGTGAATAATCTACTAGGCAAATGCTCCAATTTTGTCTAAATGATATCAGTGTAACTTGAAAAACACAAAAATAAAAAATAATTATAAAATTGAATATTGAAAACTACAGATTTTGAAATCGGCTGCAAAAATATAAAATATCACCAACTGTGTTATGCTCTCAGAATAGCATATGATCTTCATTTTCATATATTTAGAATATAGGTTTTCAGTATAGTTTACTGTAAACAAAATTTGTCAATATGGCATTTGAAATATGCACAAATTTAGACAACAAAAATTTATAACTCCAAACATTTAAAGTTTGTGAAAAATCAGTTCTATAGGGATTGTAGAACAGCAATGCTCACTATATGTAAAAATGGTGAGAATCGGTCAGAAACTAGATTTTTGGATACTGAAGTAAGTTGAAATTCTAGTTCTAGATGTACAGTAATTGAAGTTGAAGTTATCGACAATGAATAAAGCCGTTCTAATTCATGAATTTACTTGTATGTTGTAATAAACATTTTTTGGCATTCGTACTCAATATGTGAAAGTTGTAGGTCAATATGTGTTGAAATGAAGTCAAGAAAAAATAACCCCCCAAAAAATTAAATATAGGGATAATTATAATAATTTTAATGATTTAGGGGATATATTTAGTGTATACTTCATGTAAGTAAATAAGCCCTAATCTGGTCCCTAATCATCAAAACAACCTAAAGAAACAAGGAAAGTAGAGTTTGAAATCTGAAAAAATCAGCCAAAAAAAAAAATCAAGTCCCAAGTTCTGAGAGTTGTGACTGATTTATTTGTTGACCAATTTAATTGTCTTCACACAGGTAGGTAGGAGTATGCATTCTCTAGGATGTAAAGGTTACAACAAATTCAAATAATAAACAAAGGAAGGAAAAACACTAAAAACCTAAAAAAAATTAAAATTCCCCTCAAAAATAATTTTTGCACATTGTTGAAAGTAACTGATAATAACATTGGGAAATGTATTTATATGATGTATAACAAAATAGAGCATAATAACATACTCATTATTATTTGTGTTATTATGTATTACTTACCAATGCTACCCCCTCCCCGCTCAGCTCGTCGCCGTGTGGGGGCTTCGTGGGCGGCTGCTGGAGTGTGATGCTCCTTAGGACAGTCCTCTGTCCTTTTCTAGCCTTGTGCTCCTGCTGCCTGCCCTCTCCAATTCTGCTGGGCACCTTTTCCTTTTCCTTCTGTTTCGTTTTTCTCCCCCCTCTTCTCCTATCTGCTTGCCGTTTCCTGCCGACCTTTTGCTCGTTCTGGTTCTTCCATGGACTTCTTCTATTTTGACGCCCGGGTGCTTGAGGAGGCATACTCATGCACCCGTAGAACTGCAGTACCCGACGTCGAGAGCGAGGGGAACCTTTTATTGTCAATCCCCACTTCGTCACTGAACCCGATCTCGACGGACTGTCGGTTTCTTAAGGTGGCGTTTGTGGGGCGTATACTCACAACGCACCCCTAGGAGGCCCCGACAAGATAGGCGATAGCTTCTTGTTGGGTGTCCTGCCTCTAATTGTGGCTCCATGGTGGGTGTGGGGGCACATTCGTGGGTGAATTCTTAATTTCGTCAAGATGATAACCCCTGTTTCGGCTGCTTCTGGCTTACCTTTTCAGGCTCGTGGGGTGGGCGACCAAGCCCCCGAGTCGGTCCGTATTGGAAGACCGGGCTCTGTAGCCTCCGCTGCATTGGGCCCCGACCTTACTCCTCCTTTGGCCTCTCTGACTCCTTCCCCTTCCACCCTCTGTCATTCTTGCTGGTGCCAGGTGCTCTGTCCAGGAGTACATTCCTTCTCCTCGGCTCTGCAACAAGTGCTGGAGGTTTGGGCATGGTGCCCTCCGCTGCTCCGGGACTGTCTCTCTCTGTCCTTTGTGTGGTGGCGAGGGTCACTCTAAGTCGGAGTGCACTTCTCCCCAGGCTCGTTGCCTCAACTGCGGTGAGGCCCATCCTACCTTCTCCCGTGCGTGTGTCCATTACAAGCTTGAGGCAGCCGTCCTCAACCTGAAGCACCGGGAGCGTTTATCTTTTCCTGAGGCGAGGCGCCAGGTTCGCCGGCTCCCGCCTCATGCTAATATCTCTTATGCTCGCGTGTTGCGCTCTTCCTCTCCTCGTCCTTCCCGCCTTCCTCAGACTCACAACCGTTTCCGGGCCTTGGACCCTGATGCACCCACTGCCCCCTCCTCTGTTCCTTTGGGTTCTCTCCCGAAGGATCCTCCTCCTGGTCCTCTGTCTGGGGTTCCCCTTCCTTCTACCCGGTCTGTCGTGTCTTCTGTGTCTTCTTCCTCGTCCCCCTCCGATCCTCCTTCCCATCCTCTTCCTCCATCTATTGGCTCTCCCCACCGCCTGTCGGTGCGGGCGGATGTCCATCGCTCTCCTAACGGCCGTCGTGTGTGCTCTCGTTCGGCTTCTCCTGTTGAGACACTGGAATCCGTTGCCCGGTACGTAGTTGCTGGGACACCGGTCTCTTTAACCACTGCACTGCGCAAAGCGCCTTTAGGCGCTCGGAGAGTTGTGCTTTTTGTTTTTTAATTTGGCTATATTTTAATGTTTTTTAATGTTTTCATTACTATTTGTATTTTGAAATGGAAATAGTTGACTTTGGAAACATTTTGACATTAAATTTACCTGAACATTTGTAAAAATAACAAAAATATGTCCTTGACAATGGCACCAAGACGTTTTTGCCGAAAATAGGTGAGCAGTGCAAGGGTTAAGTCAGAAGCGTAAGCCTGGCTCCTCTCCTTCCTCTTCCCCGGCGGGTAAGAAGGCTTCGCTTTCTTCCTCAGCTCCTCCTTCTGGCTCTGTTGCTCCTTCCCCTCCCGTTTCAGTGCTTGCGCCCCCTGTTCCTGCTATGGAGGTTTCTTTGGCCCCTGCTTCCCTTTCGGTTGCTGCTCTTGCTGGGGTGCGCTCCCCTCTTTCTACTCCCCCTCCTCCTGCTGCTGTCCTTGACGGCTCCTCTCCGTTGTCTCCTCCTCTTCCTCCTCCTCCTCCTCCTCCTCCAGACCCTGCCCGCCCACCTCTGCTCTGTTCTCCCGTTTCCTTCCCTCCGTCTTTGCTCAGTTTACCCATGCCCCCTAACCCTGACTTTGCTGACCCTGATCCCGACCCTGATATTCTTTAACGTGCTCTGGTGGTCTTTCGCCTTTGTTTCTTCCTTGTTCTCTGTTTTTGTCCTTTCTCTTCTCGTCGTTGTCCATTCTTCAATGGAACGTTCGAGGTTATTACGCCAATTTCCTCGAACTCCAACTTCTGATTTCGCGGTTTTCGCCCCTTTGTGTCTGTCTCCAGGAGCCAATGCTTGGTGCTCGTCCTGGTCGTTTTCGTGGCTATTCCTTTCTCTCCCCCCCCCCCAGCCATTGCTGGGGCTTCTAATTCTTCTGCTCTTTTGATTCGGGCTGATGTTCCCTTTGTTCCTTTACTTTTTCCTTCGCCTCTCCATTGTTCTGCTGCTCGTATCTTTGTGGGGAAATGGTACACAGTTTGTTCCATTTATCTCCCCCCCGAGTGTCCCGCTCTCTCTTCCTGATTTGAAACACCTCCTGGACTCCTTGCCGGAGCCTGTGCTCCTGCTGGGTGACTTCAATTGTCGTCATTCTCTTTGGGGTGACGTTCTGACGAATACCCGGGGTCGCCTCCTTGAGCCGTTTCTCCTCTCTTCTTCCCTGTCTCTTCTGAATTCTGGTGAGCCCACTCATTTGGACTCTCGGACTCGCACCCTTTCTTGTCTTGATCTTTCTCTCTGCTCTTCTTCTCTTTACTTAGATTTCACGTGGCAGGTTCTTGATGACCTCCATGGAAGTGATCATTTCCCCATCCTTGTTTCCTTTTTCTCTTTTCGCCCTTCCCTCTCTTTCCCTAGGTGGCAGTTTGCTAAGGCAGACTGGACCCTATTTACCCTCAGTGCTGCTCTCCCTGACCTCTCCCTTCTGCCTCTCTCTCGCGCTCTCCTCCTTTTTCATGACACTGTCTTCAACGCTGCCCTCCGCTCTATTCCTCGCTCTTCCTCTCGGGGTCCACGGAAGTGCGTTCCCTGGTGGAATGCGGACTGTGCTCAGGCTGTCCGCTGTAAGCGTGCAGCCTGGAAGAAGCACCGCCGTAGGCAGACGACCGATTCTTTTCTTTTCTTTCGGAAAGCGAGTGCGGTGGCCCGTAGGGCCATCCGTACGGCTAAACGTGAATGTTGGGCATCTTATGTCTCAACAATTACGTCCGAGACCCCTCTGGCCCAGATCTGGAAGCGTATCCGCAAGATAGCGGGTAAGTTCGTTCCCGATGTTTCACCGGTCCTTCACCTCCATGATACTCTTGTGGCGGACCCGTTGCAGGTCGCTTCCGAACTGGGTTCCCATTTTTCTTCTGTTAGCTCTGGTCTTCATCTTCCCCAATCTTTCCTTCTTCGTAAACCTGTCCTTGAGTCTCGTCCTTTAGATTTCTGCACTCATCTTCAGCTTCCCTATAATGATCCCTTCTCTCTCTCTGAACTTCGTTCTGCCCTGGCCCTCTGCGGTTCTACGGCGGCGGGCTCCGATGGTATTCATTATGAGATGCTTCGCCATCTCCCTCCGAGCACGTCTCAGTATTTACTGAGTCTGTATAATCGGATCTGGGAGTCGTCGTCAGTCCCTGAGGACTGGCTCGATGCCGTTGTCCTCCCTGTTCGCAAACCGGGGTCTCTGGGTACTTCCCCTAAGGACTTTCGCCCTATTGCTCTCACAAGTTGTGTCTGCAAACTCTTTGAACGTATGGTTAACGTTCGTCTGATGTGGTTCCTGGAACACCATCACCTCCTCTCCCCTTCTCAATTTGGTTTCCGCAAGTGCCGCAGCACGACAGATGTCCTGGTGAACTTGGAGGTCTATATTCGTACTGCTTTTGCTGCGAAGACCTCCGTTGTTGCCAGTCCTTTTTGACCTAGAAAAGGCTTACGACACCACTTGGCGTTATCATATCCTATCTCAACTTCATTCTTTTGGCCTTCGTGGTCATCTCCCTCTCTTTCTCCGCAGCTTCCTCTCTCGTCGTTCCTTTCGGGTGCGCCTTGGTACCGCTCTCTCTCCCTCTTTTCAGCAATACGAAGGTGTGCCCCAGGGTAGTGTTCTGAGCACTACTCTTTTTCTTGTTGCCCTCAATGGTCTTCTTTCCTCTCTTCCTTCTGGTGTCTTCTCCGCTCTCTATGTCGATGATCTTACCCTTTGTTGTCAGGGTGATGATTCGCCTCTCCTTCAACGCCGGCTTCAACTTGCAATTGATGCCGTGTCGTCTTGGGCCACAGGTCATGGCTTCAAGTTCTCTACTTCTAAGACTTGTGCCATGACTTTTACGCGGAAACGGGTTGTTCTTCGTCCCTCTTTGTCACTTTATGGTCATCCCCTTGAATACAAAGATTCCGCGAAGCTTTTGGGGTTATTCCTTGACACTCGTTTGTCTTGGTCTCCCCATATCTCTTACCTCCGTGTTGAGTGCTCTAAGGCCCTTACCCTCCTTCGGGTCTTGTCCCATACTTCTTGGGGGGCAGATAGGCGCGCACTCCTTGCTTTACATTCCTCTCTCGTCCTGTCTAAGCTCGATTATCGGTTGCCCTGCTTACTCGTCTGCTTCTCCTTCTACTCTTCGCCGTCTTGATGCTTTGCACCATACTGGGTTGCGCCTCAGTTCTGGTGCCTTTCGTTCGACTCCCATCCTTAGCTTGTATGTTGACACTGGCTTCCTGTCTCTCCAGGACCGCCGTGATCGCTACTGTCTTCGCTATCTTGCGCGGTCCTTGCAACATCCTTCCTCTCACCTCTGTCGTACTTTAACTTTTACCCCTCCTGCGGTTCCTGTTCCTCTTCACCACCTCCCTCTTTCTGTCCGGTTATCTCGCCTACAGGATTCTCTCTCCGTTCGTATTTCTGATGTTTCTCCTCGTGTTGTTCCTTCTTTGCCCCCGTGGAGGGTCCCTCTTCCGCGGTTTTGTACTTCCTTGACCCGTATCACTAAAGCTTTTACCCCTCCTACGGTTCTAAAACGCCTTTTCCTCGAGCACTTTTCTTCTCACTCCCGCTCCGTTTCTGTCTTCACCGATGGGTCTAAGTCAGCGGACGGTGTTGGCTACTCTGTTGTTTTTCCTGATCGCACTTATATGTGTCGCTTGCCTCTGGAGACTAGCATCTTTACAGCAGAACTTTATGCTTATCTCTATGCTCTTCGTCTCCTGCTTTCTCGTTGTCAGTCTTCCTTTGTGGTTGTTGTTGACTCTCGTAGTGCCCTCATGGCTCTCGGGTCCTTTAATCCGGTTCATCCGGTAGTTGTCGAGATCCAGCATTGGCTGTTTCTCGTTCACAGTAAATTTAAGTCGGTTGAGTTTTGTTGGATTCCCAGCCATATTGGCGTGTCTTTAAATGAGCGTGCGGATGCTGCCGCTAAGGAAGCTGTCCGCTCTTGTCCCATCTCTCGTAAAGGCATTCCGTATTCCGACTTTTACCCAGTTATCCATTCCTCAGTTCTTACCCGTTGGCAGGCTTCTTGGTTGTCTGTTACTGGTAACAAGCTACGTACTCTTAAATGTTGTGTTTCCTCGTGGCTGTCCTCCTTCCACCGTAACCGGCGGTGGGAAACAGCTCTGGCGAGGTTGCGTATTGGCCATACTCGCTTAACCCATGGTCACTTGATGGAGCGCCGCCCTGCTCCTTATTGTCCTAGTTGCATTGCCCCTCTTACGGTCGTGCATGTCCTTCTTGAATGTCCTGACTTCCAGGACGAGCGTGTGTCTTGCTTTCCGACCGCCCCTCGCGGTCACCTGTCCCTCGATAGAATTCTTGGTGACTCGGATACTTTTGATATCGTTCGCCTTATGCGTTTTTGTTCTCGTATTGGCATCCTTGGTGATATTTAGCGCCCTCTGATTATTTTGCGTATTTGATGGTGCTACATAGCCTTCCCGGTTTGGTGCCTTCTTTTGATAATTACTTACTTACCAATGCTATAAAGGCACCAGCTGTATATCCACTTTGTGGACACTTCTTACTATTATTACTATTCTTTGTGCGTCGGACAGGTGCTTACATCTCTTTATTATTGCATTATCTATCAGTTCCAGTTAATAAAAGCTGTTCTCCTTATAAATAAGACTTTCTGGGGGGAGCCCCGTCGGCTCAACAGAGCTATCCAGGCTGAATGGATATGTATAACTTTCTGGCATCAGAGTGCTTGGAGTTCTTGCCTACCGGGGACCACGAGCCAGAACCTGGCCCCCTCAGAGAGGCACGAGGAGCAATGGTCTATAGAAACCCCCTTGTGATTGGGAGCATTCTAAGTCTGCCATCGACCGGGACAGGCACCCAGAAAGGTAGGCGCCCCAAAACAAACCCATATTCTGGTAAAAATATTGCTACCAAAGCCGAATGAGTGGACAGAACTCCCCAAACAAAATTATCTAACTAGCATGACGTCATCACGTCGCTGTGCCACTGTCTGCGCAACCCCCCCACCCCGGGAGGGGGAAGGGAAAGCCCCAGACCCTCCACGCCGGCGATCCAGCTGGTAGTTCTTGGCTGATCGAGTGCCTCTGGCTCCGGTTTTTGTTTCAGTTCTGTGCCTTGTGGTGTGGACTGTCTCTACCGGTGGGGTGTGAGCCAGGAGTAAGATTCCACGGTACTCGGGCTGCATGCGCCTAGGGCTCTCTTCCCTAGGTGCCCTGTAAGTACTGCCCTTGGGGCTTGGGGCCACTTTCCACAAGTCACCTTGGGTTCTACCTCCGCTGTGTCCTTTACTGCTCGGTACTGGGCCGCCCTTGGAGTCGGCTGGGGTTTGTTGTCTTGGTTTGTCCCTGGGTAGATGGTAGTTTTCGTCACTGGTAGGGGTGCCGGGCACTGCACAGCTAGTTTTCACCATAACAGCGGCCGACTCTGTTCCGCCTGGGTATGTTGTCCTCTTGCGGGGTTTATCTTTTGTTTTTGTTTTTGCCTGGTGGGGGGTCTGCCTTTATGGTCCCCCATTCCTGTTCTAGGTGATTTCTTTCGATTTCTTCTGTTGGTGGTACTCCCCGCTTGGCCCCCGTGAGTGGACACGTCCCGGGGGTTCAGCTTTAGCAGTTTGTTGGTAGCATTGGGCGCCGGTTCGTAGCACCCTGCCTGGGCTTCCCTTAGTATGTACCAATGGCTAAGGGCCCTGGAAAACCCCACGGGGGCTCAGTGGTCCTATAGGTGTGTCCCTGGAGTCCCTCTCGCGTCCTGCGAGTTTGATGGTTGGTCTGTCCCCTTGTTTCAGGGTGACACTCACCAGTTGTGCCTCCGCCATGCTGCCTGTGGGGTCATTGTTCTTGTGACCCGGAGTCGTACGGCAAATGTTGTCGGTACGTGCTCCCTTTCACCCAGGCCACTGGTCATGATAATCGGGTGCAGGCGGCTGCGGCGTTGCTTGCTGGTTGTAGATTACTGCGACGCTCTTGGTTGTTTGCGGCCCCGGGTGCCCCGAGGCTGCCCCATTTTGGTGGTTGGGGCCCGGACTTGGGGGTGGGGGTCGCTTTGGCTCTGGCTCCTTCTGCTCCTTGTCCTTCCCCTTCTGTTCTACACGCTTCCTCCCTTCCTTCCTGCTCCGAACTATAGGAGGGTTTCGGGGTTGGGGTGGGGTCTGGTTGAGTTAAGACTCGGGTAGTCTCGGGGGTTTCCTCTTCCGGGGTGGCGGCAGAAGCATTCGAGTCGGTTCCTCCAGCCGTGCCGTATGGGTCTAACCAGTGGGCTCCCTCCCTTAGTGTTTGCACGGCTGCCCCGGCTTTTCCTTGTCAAGCTGGGGCTTTGGAGGTGCGGCTCGGCGCCGGGTCATGCCGTCGAGGTTCCCTGGGTTAGGGAGGGGTTGCCTGGGGGGCCTCGGCCCCGTTTGCCCCTCTTGGGTCCTTGTGGGTCCTTGTATCTTTGGTGAGGGGCTGGCAGTTCCTCAGAGTGGGGCTGTTCCTTCCCTCTCTGTGTTCCTGTTATTTTCGGGTATACCCCTCCGTGGGTTCGGTTCTGTGTTCCTTCGGGTTCGTTGGTCCCGTCGTTCCTGGGGCTGTGTTTCGCCCCCTTTTCCTTACCCTTTTCGCTCTTACGTTGCGATACTGTTCTGGAAAAAAAAATTGAATGTTTATTCAGGTAAGGTACATTCATACAAGGTGTGAAACACACGTTGATGGATTTATATATTGCCTATTACATACAATGCCTAAACCACTTCGTATCGTTGTCCCTGCGTGTCCCTTGCTCAGGGGTGCTGAAATTGAAATTGAAATAAGTTTATTGCGGTAAAATACGCACAGAGGGATGAGGTGGCTCAAGCTATTCTCACCCCGTTCAGTACCTCCTGTTAATACATACATAGACACACATCACCCAGACAGCTGGGAGTGGGAGGGGAAGGACGTACCGTGCGCGCTCCTTTAAAATCGTGACATTAACCGGGATTTCTTAGGACTACAGCCGTGGATTACTGATTACAGACTTCACAAAGTGCATAGTGACCCGCTGGAAAATTTAAAACGGTCATTAACAATGGAACTTTGTGTTAAATAGAGAATAAACGGGAGACCACGTGTGGGCCAGTGCACGAGGCTTTGTGTACATGTGTGTAGACGGTATGAGGAAAAAATAGTGAACAGTGAAGTGGAATGTGTATCACAAGACACACATAAGTTGGAAGTGTAGGAAAATAGTGCATAGAATATTGTAAATATAGAATACTAGAAATATAGAACAGTGGCAAGAAGCAGCATCAGCTAGGCTGTGTTTACACAAGCCACGAGGCCTACCCCAGGGCAGTCCCACAGTGACGAAATACGGAAAATATATAGTGTAATATGGAAATGTGGATCTAGGAATTAGTAATAAAGTGAGTGAGTACCATTGCAAGCCGGAAATTAAGCAGAAAATTCATTGTAAGAATACAAGCAAAGAATAAATCTGTGTTATAAATCGAGTAACTGGAAACTGGTGACATCAACCTGGGCCACAAGAGGTCACCTGTACCGACCGGGGCCCAGCTTCGCTACCCTACGCTAAGTACCTGCCATAAAGTTTGAACAAAATAACATACATAATATTACAAATATACGGTATACATATATTATAAATATTAAATATATACATATAATTTTATAAAGAGTTAATAGGACTGACATCAACAAGTGATCCATACAGTGAAGCACATACAATACAATACATCAGACAATGGAGAGGTGTGGCAAGTGTTCGGGAGTATTGGGAAAACGTAATGTAGACGTCAAGTGTTGCATCTGTAACATAAGATTTCACCTGGGCTGTGCAGAATTATCTCCAAGATGCACAAGAAGGCAAGGAATTTACTGGGTTTGCAAAGATGACAATTAATGTTGGTGAACATAACTAAACTGATGAAGAACATTCTCGAGTCACAGAGATTATCATTAACAAAAAAGCTACCAGTGATATATGCGGACTGGGAAAAGACAACAGTAGAGGTTTTAGAGCCAGATAGCCCCACTTATTAAACAATGGTAGGGCCAGATAGCCCCACTTATCAAACAATGGAATCAGAGGCGGGGGTGACAGATAGACCCACCTAAGTGGTGGCAGTTAATAATTATAGTCTACGGTGAGCTCCTGCCATATTTCAGTTACTCCAGCTATCACCTTAAACTGTACCCACCCCCCTTATTGCTGGGGGGTTATATAGGAGTATTTAAGGATATATAATCGAACAAGTCTGAATGGCCCCTCCAGGACTATATGCATATATATGTCCGGAGCTATATAGGATACATATATATACTCAAAATAAAAGAGGGTGAAAAGAAGTAACCCATATGTTTTATACATTATATTAACAAAAGTACATAGTGGCTTAAACGTTGTCATAAGCTAAATCCCCTCCATAATATTGTCTAACTAGAGCCCTCCTCCGTGCCCACAGGTCCGTTGTGGGGGTCTTCCTTCCCCTCCTGGGGTGATGATGACTCATCATCATCATCCAGAGGGAGAAAGGGGTGTTGTGGTTCTTCTTCTTCCTCTCCTAGGGGGGTACTGACGTCATAGCGTTCACTCTCACTGGAAGGGTGTCGCCCTTCCTCTCCTTGTGGCTCGATGACATCATCACTTTCACTTCCAGCGGACACCCCTTGGGCTGAGGCGGATGGGTGGGGTTCAGGTGGTATGTTTGGATGACCATAGCCTAGGCTTTTGTATATATTTAGGTAAAAGAGTTTATCATCAAATGCACTTAAACCCCTCTTAGTATTATGTGTGGTGGCCATTTGCCCCCTATATTCCTAATTTGGGAATATTGAAAAGTATTTACTACTCCATTACTGTGTAGGGTCTCTTTAAAGTGGTTGTGTTAAAAATCTTTGCACAGCGCGAGGGATACCCTTAGCGGTAATGGAACTTGAATTGTCGTGCAACAGCAAACTATACATTTAGGGCTTGAGAGCTACAACTTCAAGGTTGTGTCTGTCTGAAACCTCTGACTTTAAAGTCCTAAAACACCCTTTTTAGAAGGATCATACAAGGGGTGAGTTTCAGGGAAGTTACTAGTATCCATCCACGACTTAAGGGGTTCTTTTTCCATCTCGTTAAAGACATCTTCAGTCATTAAACTGAAGATGAAACTATCTGTATCACTGTATATCAGTGCTGCCCTATCTGTATAGTGCTTCTTAAGTACCATGTACCAAAAATGGTACAAACTGTATTTTGCTAGCTCAAGAATCTGGAACCCAATGTAATTAGGATGAGTAATTTTAATGAATGGTCTGGAACTGACAGACAATAATTTATTGTCACCTAAATGTACCATACGTTTAAACCGATGATTCTTCTCCTCCTGTAAAAAGTAAGTAAGTAATTATCAAAAGAAGGCACCAAACCGGGAAGGCTATGTAGCACCATCAAATACGCAAAATAATCAGAGGGCGCTAAATATCACCAAGGATGCCAATACGAGAACAAAAACGCATAAGGCGAACGATATCAAAAGTATCCGAGTCACCAAGAATTCTATCGAGGGACAGGTGACCGCGAGGGGCGGTCGGAAAGCAAGACACACGCTCGTCCTGGAAGTCAGGACATTCAAGAAGGACATGCACGACCGTAAGAGGGACAATGCAACTAGGACAATAAGGAGCAGGGCGGCGCTCCATCAAGTGACCATGGGTTAAGCGAGTATGGCCAATACGCAACCTCGCTAGAGCTGTTTCCCACCGCCGGTTACGGTGGAAGGAGGACGGCCACGAGGAAACACAACATTTAAGAGTACGTAGCTTGTTACCAGTAACAGACAACCAAGAAGCCTGCCAACGGGTAAGGACTGAGGAATGGATAACCGGGTAAAAGTCGGAATACGGAATGCCTTTACGAGAGATGGGACAAGAGCGGACAGCTTCCTTAGCGGCAGCATCCGCACGCTCATTTAAAGACACGCCAATATGGCTGGGAACCCAACAAAACTCAACCGACTTAAATTTACTGTGAACGAGAAACAGCCAATGCTGGATCTCGACAACTACCGGATGAACTGGATTAAAGCACCCGAGAGCCATGAGGGCACTACGAGAGTCAACAACAACCACAAACGAAGACTGACAACGAGAAAGCAGGAGACGAAGAGCATAGAGAATAGCATAAAGTTCCGCTGTAAAAATGCTAGTCTCCGGAGGCAAGCGACACATATAAGTGCGATCAGGAAAAACAACAGAGTAGCCAACACCGTCCGCTGACTTAGACCCATCGGTGAAGACAGAAACGGAGCGGGAGTGAGAAGAAAAGTGCTCGAGGAAAAGGCGTTTTAGAACTGTAGGAGGGGTAAAAGCTTTAGTGATACGAGTCAAGGATGTACAAAACCGCGGAAGAGGGACCCTCCACGGGGGCAAAGAAGGAACAACACGAGGAGAAACATCAGAAATACGAACGGAAAGAGAATCCTGCAGGCGAGATAACCGGACAGAAAGAGGGAGGTGGTGAAGAGGAACAGGAACCGCAGGAGGGGTAAAAGTTAAAGCACGACAGAGACGAGAGGAAGGATGTTGCAAGGACCGCGCAAGATAGCGAAGACAGTAGCGATCACGGCGGTCCTGGAGAGACAGGAAGCCAGTGTCAACATACAAGCTAAGGACGGGAGTCGAACGAAAGGCACCAGAACTGAGGCGCAACCCAGTATGGTGCAAAGCATCAAGACGGCGAAGAGTAGAAGGAGAAGCAGACGAGTAAGCAGGGCAACCATAATCGAGCTTAGACAGGACGAGAGAGGAATGTAAAGCAAGGAGAGTGCGCCTATCTGCCCCCCAAGAAGTATGGGACAAGACCCGAAGGAGGGTAAGGGACTTAGAGCACTCAACACGGAGGTAAGAGATATGGGGAGACCAAGACAAACGAGTGTCAAGGAATAACCCCAAAAGCTTCGCGGAATCTTTGTATTCAAGGGGATGACCATAAAGTGACAAAGAGGGACGAAGAACAACCCGTTTCCGCGTAAAAGTCATGGCACAAGTCTTAGAAGTAGAGAACTTGAAGCCATGACCTGTGGCCCAAGACGACACGGCATCAATCGCAAGTTGAAGCCGGCGTTGAAGGAGAGGCGAATCATCACCCTGACAACAAAGGGTAAGATCATCGACATAGAGAGCGGAGAAGACACCAGAAGGAAGAGAGGAAAGAAGACCATTGAGGGCAACCAGAAAAAGAGTAGTGCTCAGAACACTACCCTGGGGCACACCTTCGTATTGCTGAAAAGGGGGAGAGAGAGCGGTACCAAGGCGCACCCGAAAGGAACGACGAGAGAGGAAGCTGCGGAGAAAGAGAGGGAGATGACCACGAAGGCCAAAAGAATGAAGTTGAGATAGGATATGATAACGCCAAGTGGTGTCGTAAGCCTTTTCTAGGTCAAAAAGGACGGCAACAACGGAGGTCTTCGCAGCAAAAGCAGTACGTATATAGACCTCCAAGTTCACCAGGACATCTGTCGTGCTGCGGCACTTGCGGAAACCAAATTGAGAAGGGGAGAGGAGGTGATGGTGTTCCAGGAACCACATCAGATGAACGTTAACCATACGTTCAAAGAGTTTGCAGACACAACTTGTGAGAGCAATAGGGCGAAAGTCCTTAGGGGAAGTACCCAGAGACCCTGGTTTGCGAACAGGGAGGACAACGGCATCGAGCCAGTCCTCAGGGACTGACGACGACTCCCAGATCCGATTATACAGACTCAGTAAATACTGAGACGTGCTCGGAGGGAGATGGCGAAGCATCTCATAATGAATACCATCGGAGCCCGCCGCCGTAGAACCGCAGAGGGCCAGGGCAGAACGAAGTTCAGAGAGAGAGAAGGGATCATTATAGGGAAGCTGAAGATGAGTGCAGAAATCTAAAGGACGAGACTCAAGGACAGGTTTACGAAGAAGGAAAGATTGGGGAAGATGAAGACCAGAGCTAACAGAAGAAAAGTGGGAACCCAGTTCGGAAGCGACCTGCAACGGGTCCGCCACAAGAGTATCATGGAGGTGAAGGACCGGTGAAACATCGGGAACGAACTTACCCGCTATCTTGCGGATACGCTTCCAGATCTGGGCCAGAGGGGTTTCGGACGTAATTGTCGAGACATAAGATGCCCAACATTCACGTTTAGCCGTACGGATGGCCCTACGGGCCACCGCACTCGCTTTCCGAAAGAAAAGAAAAGAATCGGTCGTCTGCCTACGGCGGTGCTTCTTCCAGGCTGCACGCTTACAGCGGACAGCCCGAGCACAGTCCGCATTCCACCAGGGAACGCACTTCCGTGGACCCCGAGAGGAAGAGCGAGGAATAGAGCGGAGGGCAGCGTCGAAGACAGTGTCATGAAAAAGGAGGAGAGCGCGAGAGAGGGGCAGAAGGGAGAGGTCAGAGAGAGTAGCACTGAGGGAAAACAGGGTCCAGTCCGCCTTAGCAAACTGCCACCTAGGGAAAGAGAGGGAAGGGCGAAAAGAGAAAAAGGAAACAAGGATGGGGAAATGATGACTTCCATGGAGGTCATCAAGAACCTGCCATGTGAAATCTAAGTAAAGAGAAGAAGAGCAGAGAGAAAGATCAAGACAAGAAAGGGTGCGAGTTCGAGAGTCCAAATGAGTGGGCTCACCAGAATTCAGAAGAGACAGGGAAGAAGAGAGGAGAAACGGCTCAAGGAGGCGACCCCGGGTATTCGTCAGAACGTCACCCCAAAGAGAATGACGACAATTGAAGTCACCCAGCAGGAGCACAGGCTCCGGCAAGGAGTCTAGGAGGTGTTTCAAATCAGGAAGAGAGAGCGGGACACCCGGGCGGAGATAAATGGAACAAACTGTGTACCATTTCCCCACAAAGATACGAGCAGCAGAACAATGGAGAGGCGAAGGAAAAAGTAAAGGAACAAAGGGAACATCAGCCCGAATCAAGAGAGCAGAAGAATTAGAAGCCCCAGCAATGGCTGGGGGGGGGGAGAGAAAGGAATAGCCACGAAAACGACCAGGACGAGCACCAAGCATCGGCTCCTGGAGACAGACACAAAGGGGCGAAAACCGCGAAACCAGAAGTTGGAGTTCGAGGAAATTGGCGTAATAACCTCGAACGTTCCATTGAAGAATGGACAACGACGAGAAGAGAAAGGACAAAAACAGAGAACAAGGAAGAAACAAAGGCGAAAGACCAACAGAGCACGTTAAAGAATATCAGGGTCGGGATCAGGGTCAGCAAAGTCAGGGTTAGGGGGCATGGGTAAACTGAGCAAAGACGGAGGGAAGGAAACGGGAGAACAGATCAGAGGTGGGCGGGCAGGGTCCGGAGGAGGAGGAGACAACGGAGAGGAGCAGTCAAGGACAGCAGCAGGAAGAGGGGGAGTAGAAAGAGAGGAGCGCACCCCAGCAAGAGCAGCAACCGAAAGGGAAGCAGGGGCCAAAGAAACCTCCATAGCAGGAACAGGGGGCGCAAGCACTGAAACGGGAGTGGAAGGAGCAACAGAGCCAGAAGGAGGAGCTGAGGAAGAAAGCGAAGCCTTCTTACCCGCCGGGGAAGAGGAAGGAGAGGAGCCAGGCTTACGCTTCTGACTTAAAGAGACCGGTGTCCCAGCAACTACGTACCGGGCAACGGATTCCAGTGTCTCAACAGGAGAAGCCGAACGAGAGCACACACGACGGCCGTTAGGAGAGCGATGGACATCCGCCCGCACAGACAGGCGGCGGGGAGAGCCGATAGATGGAGGAAGAGGATGGGAAGGAGGATCGGAGGGGGACGAGGAAGGAGACACAGAAGACACGACAGACCGGGTAGAAGGAAGGGGAACCCCAGACAGAGGACCAGGAGGAGGATCCTTCGGGAGAGAACCCAAAGGGACAGAGGAGGGGGCAGTGGGCGCATCAGGGTCCAAGGCCTGGAAACGGTTGTGAGTCTGAGGAAGGCGGGAAGGACGAGGAGAGGAAGAGCGCAACACGCGAGCATAAGAGATATTAGCATAAGGCGGGAGCCGGCGAACCTGGCGCCTCGCCTCAGGAAAAGATAAACGCTCCCGGTGCTTCAAGTTGAGGACGGCTGCCTCAAGCTTGTAATGGACACACGCACGGGAGAAGGTAGGATGGGCCTCACCGCAGTTGAGGCAACGAGCCTGGGGAGAAGCGCACTCCGACTTAGAGTGACCTTCGCCACCACACAAAGGACAGAGAGAGACAGTCCCGGAGCAGCGGAGGGCACCATGCCCAAACCTCCAGCACTTGTTGCAGAGCCGAGGAGAAGGAATGTACTCCTGGACAGAGCACCTGGCACCAGCAAGAATGACAGAGGGTGGAAGGGTCCTACCATCAAAGGTAATCTTCACAACCCGGAGGGGTTGACGGCGACTACCACGAGGGGGACGAGTAAACGTGTCCACCTGGAGAATAGAGTGGCCCTGGGCAGCGAGGATATGTCGAATATCGTCGTGGCAGTCGCGTAGGTCCCGAACACCGGTCGCAACATGGGGCGGGAGCAAAATAGTGCCAACACTGGCATTCAACTGGACGTTCTTCGAGACCCGAACGGGGGTCTCGCCAAGGCAGGATAAGGCAGCCAAGCGGGAAGCAGCATCCTGAGAAGGAGCAGCAACGACACGCGTACCGAGACGAGTGGGGTTAAAAGTAATGGAGGCATCCACGGAATCAATGAGATGTCGATGAAGGGAGAAATCGTCAGGAGGCGCAGAATCAAGAGGGAGGAGATCAAAATATTTGGCCCACGAAGCGGGACCAAACAAGGCTTGATAGGTAGCAGAACTGGAAGGAATCGAGCGAGGGCGGCCGTGACGAGAACGGCGGTGAGAACCCCCAGAGAGAGAGGGGTTAAAAGGCGCAGTAGTAACAACTAGAGAAGGAGCCGCGCCAGGGGACGAGGTAGTCACCACTGGGGGCTTGGGGCTCGACCCAACCACAGAGGAGGGAGGGGAGCCAGGGGAAGGAGTCAGAGAGGCCAAAGGAGGAGCAAGGTCGGGGCCCAATGCAGCGGAGGCTACAGAGCCCGGTCTTCCAATACGGACCGACTCGGGGGCTTGGTCGCCCACCCCACGAGCCTGAAAAGGTAAGCCAGAAACAGCCGAAACAGGGGTTATCATCTTGACGAAATTACGAATTCACTCACGAATGTGCCCCCACACCCACCATGGAGCCACAATTAGAGGCAGGACACCCAACAAGAAGCTATCGCCGATCTTGTCGGGGCCTCCTAGGGGTGCGTCGTGAGTATACGCCCCACAAACGCCACCTTAAGAAACCGACAGTCCGTCGAGATCGGGTTCAGTGACGAAGTGGGGATTGACAATAAAAGGTTCCCCTCGCTCTCGACGTCGGGTACCGCAGTTCTACGGGTGCAAGAGTATGCCTCCTCAAGCACCCGGGCGTCAAAGTAGAAGAAGTCCAAGGGAAGAACCAGAACGAGCAAAAGGTCGGCAGGAAACGGCAAGCAGATAGGAGAAGAGGGGGGAGAAAAACGAAACAGAAGGAAAAGGAAAAGATGCCCAGCAGAATTGGAGAGGACGGCAGCAGGAGCACAAGGCTAGAAAAGGACAAAGGACTGTCCCAAGGAGCATCACACTCCGGCAGCCGCCCACTAAGCCCCCAGACGGCGACAACGAGCTGAGCGGGGAGGGGGTCCTCCTGTAAAAAGACCCTAGCTGAAGTCACTAGTTTGGTGTCAATGGCATAACGGGTTGGGTTCAGTAGTGTTTTACCAAAAACGCTATTAGTTAACAGTTTAAATAGTGTTTTCCTATCATTACTGGTGGAGGCATTTCTATTGTTAACGTTGGTGTTAACAAATTCTGCCATAAAATCTGACTGGCGGAACTTGTAAATGGCGTGAATAGTCTCTACTTCAAGACCTATCTCAATAAATAGCTGTAAGAGGTGTAGAGATATGAAATAATGGTTTTTGGGGAGATGATCCCCAACCAGCTTAATATTTTTTTTAGGGAGCTTTGTAATGTTATTTGTTTCCAGAAGTCCCCTACTAAAAGGAGAGATATCCTCCATACTTATCCCCCTATGGTGTAAACAAAGGGGTAGATCATCAGTTAGTCTAGCTATTTCAGGTCTTATGTGTTTGGTGTCAATTAAGAGCCAGTATCCTTTGTTAGAAGAGAATGGCTGTTCTGTCATTATCTTCCCTTCACTAATGAAGGAGGTCATCTCATCAGATGACAACCTTCTTAAACCACCATAGGGTAATTTCTTAGTCATACAACTCCCATAAAGTGAGTTGAAATCTAAATAGAGTAAGAATGAAGATCTATCCTCCTGAGGGTTAAAAGATGGGTTGACGTAGCGGTTGTTAGCTCTGGCGTAACTCCTAACTGCAGTTGTAAAACCCCCTCGTATGTTTTGTGACAGGAGATTGTGTGACGGGACATCTGCACTTAACTCCAACGATATTTTGCTGCTTTTCAAGAGGCAGTCGTAGGAGTAGCCCGGAAGGCTACAGTAATGAGTCATTTCTAATGAATAGATATCATTTAGAATTACCCTGTGGTGAGTAAAAATGTCAGCCAGTAAACTAACGTCACACTTCAAATAAATAAGGAGATAATCCTTTAATGACCTACATCCTGTTGCCTCCCATACTAATTTAGAATGTCTATATTCTTTCAAAGTGATGGTTGATTGTTTTGGGAGCTGTAAAACATTTCAATAGGAGGGAGTGTTGTGTCATTAAAGCAGCTGATTTTTGTGGCATATTCATAAGGGAAAAACTGCTTACCCCCTAGAGTAGGTGGTGACTCTCTTCGGGTAAACCTTCTATCATTGAGTGAGTGAATGTTAAGGGGCTGCCTGAATCAATGTGGGTCTTTGCTAGGGACGAAAGATTGCTTGTAATAAAAGCCCATGAATCAAGAAATTTAAGGTTGCCTATTTCTACCTCAAGATATTTAGTCCCCTGTCTCATGAGGATATTGCTCTTAATATTTGAACCCATGGCAAACTCCCTCAAAATTAAGCCCATGTCATAAGACATATTGTGAGCAATTAGGACTAAACTCTCTAGAGCATTCTTGTGGTGGAGGTTGCAGTAATTACATAGAGCTCCAATATAATTGAGCTTTTCCTTAAGGTGATCATGATGTTGAACCTTGAAATTGGTGGGTGTAAATACCTCCTCACAAAACTAGCAATGTGTCTGTCTCCTAAAATGAACCATATCCTCAAGAGACATGTCTATTTCATATTTGGGTAGGCTGGATCTGATAATTTCCCATTTGGTGGCAACTCGCTCCATGAAATGAGTGACACTGTCCCCCACCAAAATAAGTAAATTTATCAATGACGGAGTGGTTCCTATCAACAATTATATAGCTGTATGCTATAGGCCTATGTATGGCTGTAACAGAACCTAGACAACCTCAGTGCTTAGGACGCACTCGAAATCGAAAAAGGCTATATGGGATGGGGGGGGGTGTGGTGTTTGTGTGTTACTGATGAAGTCTTGGTTGTAGGGTTGATGTAAAGTCATGACTTGGTTACTGACTTTAATACTTAATATGATTACATGACTAGTAGCTACCAAGCTTGGCGGGCGTCCTGTACGCTCTCTTGTTTACCTCCAAACTCTCTCTGGCGTCCCAGCCGCCGCACATAGAAAATGGATGGTACCATTTTCTGTGAACATGACATCCCTCCTTTTCTTTAAAAAGAATGAATACAGGATGTCTACCATGCTTGTAGCACAAAGCAAAGTTATTGACACAAAGTAAGTTATTACCATATCAAGAGATACTGCATACATTTAACATTAATTAAGCACACAAAGAATTTAAACAACTTAATCTTTTCCACAAAGGATTTCAATGTTAAAAATACATATGCAATGTTAAACAAACATGAAAGAAACTGTAATACAAAGTTACAAAATATTGAATGAGATATCTGCATTATTCAAACAATATTAAATTTAGTTTAGCATAATAAGTAAATACTTTTCATTACATAGGAACACAATTAATCATCAAATCGTGTAGGGCGTTTAACATGACGTTTAGGACGAGAGTCCTTAAATGCAATAACATCCCTTGATGAATTGTTTGTCGGGTTATAACTATTTTTTTCTTTTTCTTTTGCACGACTTTGCACTTCATCATTTTCTACACTAGTTGGAATCACTTTGAAATAAGCCATATTACGTGTTATACTATGATCTCTATTACTCGCTGTTACCATAGTTCCTTTTACACTAATCACTTTATATGGTTTTGTATCATACGGCATATCTAACTTTCCCTCTTTTTTCTTTTTAACGAGAACAGTGTCACCAACCTTTATGAACTGTTCCTTTGCACGTTGATCATGAGCAATTTTCATCTTGCCCTTGGCTAGTGCATCCTTCTGAGCAAGACGTTTATCCGTTACCTCGGCTGGCATGACGGGTAGTGCGATTCTCATAGGACGTCCAAATAAAAGTTCGCCAGGCGACTTGCCCAGTGTTCCATGTGGTGTTGCACGGTAGTTCCTGAGAAAAGCATACATAGCTTGTTTCCAGGATCGTCCTTCGGCATGAGCACAGCGTACCGCTTTCATGAGAGGTTGCATGAATCTCTCAACTTCTCCATTTGCTTGAGGATGTAGTGGCATCACACGGCGGTGTTTGAATCCAATATGCTCAGCAAAGTTGACGAAGTCATGTCCATTGAATGGCGGTCCATTGTCTGTCTTGACAACTTCAGGAATGCCAAAGTTTGAAAAGATCTTGTCGAGTTTCGGGATGACGGCCTTTGCAGATGTGGAATTGATGATTTCTACTTCTGGATAACGTGAGTGATCATCAATGACTACCATCAAGTACTCTCCAGTTGGTAGTGGTCCGCAGAAGTCCATCGATACTTCCGTCCATGGTGCAGCAGGTAGTGGTGAAGGTTGTAGAGGTGTTGGTCTTGAAGTATCCACTGCAGCTTGGCAAGGGACACAGGCATCATGCATATCCTTTGCTTGACGATCAATGCCAGGAAACCACACCTTTTCTCGTAGCAGCTGTTTCGTCCTAACAAGACCTTGGTGTCCTTGATGTGCAAGCTTCAGAGCACGTTGCTGGAGAACAGCTGGAATCACGATACGAGTACCTCGCAGCACAGTGTCGCGTTGTTGCGTAACACTTAATTCTGTCTGGATGCGTTCAAGTGCTTTGAATGCATCTTGGTCAACTCCTGAGGGTGGGATGCGTGGAAACTTTTTCTTAGTCAATGCATCCACTGTTGCTTGCAGAGTTGGGTCCTCTAGGGTTGCAGTACGGATTTCATCAAGAGTAAGAGCCTTAGGGACTGCATCACAGGTTACAGAGTGTACATATTCCTCGGCAACTTGCTGATGCTTGGTGATGGTGAAACTGTTGGCAGGATGTCGACTGATGTAATCAGCGGGATTGCCTGCACCCGGCTTGTATTTCACCGTAAAGTTGTATGGTTGCAGACGAAGAGCCCATCTCTCAATGCGAGCTGGTGGTTTGGACTTTGGATTATTGAAGATGGTCTCCAACGGTTTGTGGTCAGTGACCATCGTGGTGAAGGGCGCACCAAGCAGATACACATTGAAGTGTTCACAGCCCCATACAAGAGCAAGAGCTTCCTTCTCTGTCTGACTGTATCGTTGCTCAACATCTGTGAGAGAACGGCTGGCGTAGGCAATTACTACTCTGGAATCTGGTTGACCAGGTTTGTGTTGGGCTAAAACAGCACCTAATCCAACAGGACTAGCATCCACCGTTAACTCAGTGTCCATTGATGGATCAAAGTATGCAGCAGTCGCATTCTCTACTAGTGCATCTTTCACAGCATCAAATGCATTTTGCTCGATATCGCTCCAGTACCATGATGCATTTTTCTTCAGGAGCTCACGTAGAGGCTTCGTAATGGTAGCAAAATCTGGAATGAAGCGAGAACAGTAGTTTGCCATTCCCAGAAAACTATGTACTTCAGTGGACGTTGAAGGAGGTGCAGCATTCTTGATATCTGCAACTTTCTTAGGATCTGGAGACAGACCTTTGTCACTAAGTACATGTCCAAAGAATTCAATTTTATGTTGATTGAACTCACACTTTGCTCGGCTTAACGTCAGATTCTTTTCTCGTAAGCGTTGCAATGTTGCACGAAGAGCTTTGTCGTGTTCAGCTTGGGTACGGCCATAAACAATGATGTCATCAGACATGTTGTCAGCATTAGGTATGTCTTGCAATACCTGGCTGATGATGTGCTGGAATACCTCGGCAGCACTGTTAATACCAAAACTCAGGCGCTTGTACCTATACAGACCTCGATGTGTCGTAAACGTTGTGATGAATCGACTCTCCTCATCAAGTTCAAGCTGATGATAGCCCTTGTTTAAATCTAACTTGCTGAATATAGTTGCACCATTCAAGCGGTAGATCATATCATCTACAGTCGGTGTAGGATGGCGTTCACGCATTATTGCCTTGTTGGGAACACGCATGTCCACACAAATGCGTATCTCATCTGGATTCTTCGGCTTTGGTGGAGTGACAATTGGGCTTACCCATGGTGTTGGGCCTGTTACTGGTTCAATGATATCTAGTTCCATCAGCCTATCCAGTTCGGCATCAACTTTCTTGCGAGTATGGAATGGTTGTCGGCGATGTGGTTGGGCAACTGGAATTACATCTGGGTTGATATGCAGATGTACTTTGCTATCAGTATAACAACCTATGGATTTAAATCGATCAGAAAATTCAGCAACAATACCATCAACATTGTTTGCAGATTCCACTGCTACAGCATTAGAAAGCTGAAGTAGCCCCAATTTGGTTGAAGTCTTGTAACTGAGTAAAGACTCCTTTGCATTCCTAACAACATGGAATGTAGTAATGAGCATTGCATTCTTTGACTTAATCTCTGCAGTGAAAGTTCCAATCACTGGCAAGGCTACCTTTGAAGCATAGGCAGTGGCTTTGCCATTATAGTTCTCAAGCTTTGGGAACTGTTTTTTAAATTTCTCATAGTGGCACTCAGCAATGGTGTCAATGTTTGATCCAGTGTCAATGAGAACCTTGAGACAAATACCAGCAATGTATACACATGTCTCTGGGTTGTTTGGAAGATCATTCCATTCTGTGATTGCTTGTACTCCATAAGTATAATCACATTCACTGTCATCTGAGACTGGTTGTAATGAAATGTTGTCTTGTACATTATTAACATTCTGGATATGAGGTGCAATATTGTGTTTACCACCTCGACCCCTATGACCTGATCCTCGTACAGTGCTTTTATTCATTGACTGTGGTTTCTTTAGTGCGGAACGACACATAGCACCAAAATGACCTAGTTTTCCACACTCATAGCACTTCTTACCTTGAGCAGGACAAACATTATCTTGGTGAGGGTAGTCTCCTCCACAATTGTAACATTTATTGTTGACACCCTCTGATGTGGGTCGTTGTGACTGCTTGAGTCTTGTTCCTTGACTCCAGTTGTGATGTGGTTCTCGGCTCAATTTACTGTTAGGTTTGCCATGATATCTTCTTTGATCACGGTGTCCTCCCTGAACCTTACATACCTCATCACTGTTAGTAACAGTGGCAGAACCGTTATTGGCACTGCACTCCATGACACGAGCATCACGTGCAGCATCTTCCATTCGACGAGCCATATCCAGTATCTTGGTAAGAGAACTGTCATCATCAACAAGTTCTAGAGCTCTTCGACGAAGACGTGTAGATGTGCACGATTCAATTATTTGCTGTTTGATTTCTTTGTCAACATCAGCAAACTCACAATGGGCTGCTAAACCCTGCAGACGTGTGTGGTATTGATCCACAGTTTCATTAGAGAGTTGTTTTGCTCTCCTGAAATGCATAATTTCCTTTGCAGTATTTTGCCTTGGTTTGAAATGCTCTGTTAGTTTGGTTTTGGCAGTGTCATAATCTTTGGCACCACCAGTGTCTTTCAGTGTGTCAAAGATGTCACAAACTCTATCACCTGCATAATGAAGTAGAAAGGCACGCTTTCTTTCAGCACTTTTGATGTCAGAAACTATCAACAAATTTTCAAACTTTTTAAGCCATTTGACCCACCTCTGTGACAGGTTTGTCTGGTCACAGTCAGGATCAAATGCAGGAAACTGAGGTATATTTGCCATTTTTTACTGAATAAATGTAAACTTATCATTTAAATGTTCCTCAGAATATTAAACACTTACTGCACTGTATATGTTAGTCAAGAATTCACTGTAATTACTTTAATTTTGCAAAGCACACAAGCATTTTAATGCAAAAGTTCACAACAGTGCACAATATAGCAGCAACTGACTTCTTACCTAGCCCTTGTGTACATGTGTTGTTCCTACTCACAGCAGCAGCACAGCAGTTGGTACAGCAGTTGGTACAGCAGCAGTTGGTACAGCAGTTGGTACAGCAGTTGGTGCATCAGTTGGTGCAGCAGTTGGTACAGCAGTCAATTCAGTGTGATGAATTTTGTAGCACGAAGCGTCGTTTCGTAACCAAAACATCAGGTTTTGTACACATCAATGCGTCGTTTCGTACACAACGTCGGCAGATTCCTCAGTACTGTTTCTTCAGCACAGCTTGGGTAGCACACAGCTTGGGTAGCACACAGCATTGGTTAGCACACAGCATCGTTTAGCACACAGCATTGGTTAGCACACAGCATCGGTTAGCATACAGCATCGGGTATGGCGCTCACAGCTTCTCTTCCTCCTCCAGGCAGCATGCTTCTCCCTTGTGTTTGAAACTGAACAAATACCTGCGTTCACAGTTCATCCTCGTCGCCAATGTGGTGTTTGTGTGTTACTGATGAAGTCTTGGTTGTAGGGTTGATGTAAAGTCATGACTTGGTTACTGACTTTAATACTTAATATGATTACATGACTAGTAGCTACCAAGCTTGGCGGGCGTCCTGTACGCTCTCTTGTTTACCTCCAAACTCTCTCTGGCGTCCCAGCCGCCGCACATAGAAAACGGATGGTACCATTTTCTGTGAACATGACAGGGGGGGTAACCTTTCCCTGTATTTTTAAAATGAAGGGTGTTCCCCTCCTGAGGGTAAATCATTTTCTGAGTGATGTCACAGGAAGAAGAGTGATTTGTCAGCTCACTAGAATTTTGATATTCTGAAAGACAGTTTCTACAGAAGACTGTCTTTCGTCTGTGGCTGTGAGTAAAGTTCCGTAGAAACTTGTTGAAGTCTTTAATAAGACTTACATGAGACTCCCCCAACAACAATAATGGTACTATGTCCGAGTACTGTCTGCTACCGCGACGGCAAAGAGAGACGTGATAGACACCGTCTGTATGTTTGTGAATTGAATACAAAAAAATGGAGAGTTTATTCCTGTTCTCCAATTTAGAGATATCCTCCCATGAGAGAGGGAAAGATAATTGCTCGTATTTGACCATTTTCCTAACCCTAGAGTGAGACTCTACAAGTCTTCCTATACGTTTCCATTTCCATCCTTGTTGTGATGCCCGAAAAGCGGCAATGCATTGAATAATGCATGTTCCATTGTTACCATTGGGGTTTGGGTTGAAAACCTCATGTCGCCCCCTTAAAAAGGGGGGATAAGGGACATAATCCCCCAAAACTGACCTTACACTACCATTACAGATAACGATTTTGAGGAAATCAACATTAAATAATATAAAACCACTTCCCTCTGTTTCTGAAAGGAGATCCTCCAGACGTGTAATCATATATCCCACCCAACTATCAATAAGATCGCCCACCTCCTCAAGAGTTACCAGCCTAGCAGGAGTCGTTATGCAGTGTTCCCTATGTCATCATCTTCTGTGAGACGTTGTTTTAAAAGTGTTACCTTCACTTCAAGGAGGATTTTGAATGATGAAGTAAAATTGCCATAACCCGCCAGAGAATTCATATAATTCTCTATTTCAATAGAGAAAAGGTCTCTAAATGTGCTTAGGAGACCTACAGGATCTGTGGCAAAGGCTGAGGGGATGGAATATTCCATTCTAGTAAAGAGATCCCCCAGGGGCCCCACCCTATTAATTAAGTGAAGGATATCTATAACATCCCCCCCTTCTGAGGAATTTCCATCACTATCTCGATTGTTGTCATGGGGTCTAAGACCATTAGGACCTGCCTGAGGGATGTCACCACCACCATCATCATCACTCATCTCTTCCTCCCCCCCATTTGCATTGGGCTGTCTAACCCCACCACCACCTAAGGGGCTATTGTTACGTTGGGCTTTGGGATGAAGTTCCTCTCCTACCTGCCTCTGAGATGTCTTTACCTCCTTCTGAACCACCCCTGGAAAAATAATAATAATAATAATAATAATAATGAAAAAAGGCAACACCCCACACACCGTACTAAACTCCATGACATAACGTCTCAAGAAAGCTTCTTAAGATAATAAAACTGGAGAGAGGGTTTATTCACTCACCTTGGGGACATGATTGTAGATGTTCAGAGGTCAAGTGCTCACACAAAGTGACCCCACAACTGCTGCAGGTGAAAGTGGGGTGAGGCTTCAAGGTGACGTTGCCACATATGAGGCATACAAATCCACTCTATCCGGTAGGCCGGCGATGTTTACCTCCTAACAAGGAAATAACATATAATTATATACACACACTCCCAACACCCTCATGAAGATAGGGGAAACCATCTCAATATTTCTCATTTGAAATAAATACGAATAAATAAATAAATAAATAAATAAATAAATAAATAAATAAGGGCTTACCTCCACCACAGGTTCTCCTGTGAAGTCCACTAGGTTGAACACGTAGAGTTTCCCCATAAGAGAAGCAGCAATAAGTTGTATGCACGATATGTGGTGATGAGTTCCAACCACAAATGTTGCAAGTATCACCTGGATGTGACATTATCACTCACCTAGGAAAAAAATAAATAAATATATATTCTCTCACTCAAAACACCCCCTCTCTTTTATGTTAAAATATATATATATATATATATATATATATATATATATATATATATATATATATATATATATATATATATATATATATAATAATAATAATCTTTATTTAGGTAAGGTACATACATAAAGAGATTTACAAAGTTTGTTGGCTTTATAGATAGAGCTAGTACATACAATGCCTAAAGCCACTATTACGCAAAGCGTTTCGGGCAGGAAAAACATTAATGACTACAGCTTAAAACTAATGGGTAAAAAGAAAAGATGTGATGAGTACATATAAAAAATAGAGGTAAAAGAGGGGGGAACATTGTTGAAAAAGCAGCACAAATACAATTACAAATTATTACAGAAAATTACATTCAAACAGCGTTGATTTGAAAAACAAAAAAACAAAAAATATACATGGGTTGACAACAGGGGGGTAAGGTGGGTTACATGGAATTTATTAGGTATAGCTTCGTTTTTAACTTAAACTGGTTGAGAGAGGTACAGTCTTTAACATGGTTGGGAAGGTCATTCCACATTCTGGGCCCCTTGATTTGTAGAGCATTTCTGGTTTGATTTAGTCGTACTCTAGGAATATCAAAACTGTATTTATTTCTGGTGTGGTGCTCATGGGTTCTGTTACAACCTTCTATGAAGCTTTTGAGATCAGGATTGGCATTATAGTTTAGCGTTTTATATATGTATAATACACATGAGAGAATGTGCAGTGACTTAATGTCTAACATATTCAGAGATTTGAGTAGGGGTACCGAGTGATGTCTGGGGCCAGAATTGGATATTGTCCTAATAGCAGCTTTGTGTTGAGTAATTAGAGGACGTAAGTGATTTTGGGTAGTAGAGCCCCAAGCACAAATACCATAGTTGAGATATGGATAGATAAGGGAGTAATAGAGAGTCACCAGGGCAGGGCGTGGTACATAATATCTGATCTTAGAAAGAATGCCCACAGTTTTTGAAACTTTTTTTGATATGTTTAGAATGTGTCCCTGGAAATTCAGCTTGTGGTCAATGAGAATGCCAAAGAATTTGCCATCTAATTTGTTACAGTATATATATATATATATATATATATATATATATATATATATATATATATATATATATATATATATATATATATATATATATATATATTATATATATTATATATGTGACCGAAAAAGTAAGATTAATAATTCTAACACGAATTTTCTCGATCTTTCTTACATTTCTTTTCACTGTTGATGGTAATTCAAAGATCAATTCTCCAAAATTCATTTTTATTTCTAGTCTGACGCGACACTTGAGCGCGTTTCGTAAAACTTATTACATTTTCAAAGACTTTATTTTACAAACACACAACTGAAACTGAATAGAGCTTCCACATCTTCGATTTTATATCTACATTTGGGCCATATACTGCAGGTATGTTGACGACATTTTTACACAGGTACCTGATGTCAGACATCTGCAGGAGCTGAAGGAGGCATTTGAGCAGAATTCTGTGTTGCGTTTCACTTACGAGATGGAGAAGGATGGGAAGCTGCCCTTTCTAGATGTAACAGTCATGGAAAGGAGCGGAGTTTTCCACACTGCAGTCTACACTAAGGAAACAAACATAGGAATGTGCCTGAATGCCAACAGTGACTGCCCGGACAGGTACAAGAGGAGTATTGTTAACGCTTATGTCGACCGTGCCCTCAGCCACAGCTCAGAATGGAAGCAAGTCGACGAAGAACTCTGTAGGGTAAGGCAGGTCCTAGTCAACAACGGCTTCTCCAATGGTTTCGTGGAAGACATCATAAGAAGGAAATTGAAACGCCATGCAACCTCTGAAGAGACAACTAACACAACACCTATACCCCCTATTAGACTATTTTACAGGAACTTCTTTTCCATAGCCCATAAAACGGAGGAAAGGGTCCTGAAAGATGTCAGTAGAAACGCTATCCCTACAGACAAAAATCCGAAGATACAACTGACGATTTACTATAAAACCAGAAAAACGGCCAGCCTACTCATGAGAAACTCTCCAGACTCAAAGCAGAACGCTTTAAAAAAGACAAACGTCGTCTATGCCTTCAAATGCCCTCTTGGGGACTGTAAGCCTCAAAAAAAACAGTATATAGGCAAGACAACAACATCTCTTTCCAGGCGTTTAACGATGCATAAGCAACAGGGCTCCATTAAGGAACATATAATCTCTTCCCACAAACAAACCATCACCAGAGAAATCTTAGCAAACAACACAGAAATCATCGATAGATACAGCGATAGCAGGCGGCTTGACGTCTGCGAGGCACTACACATCAAGAAGTCAACACCAGCAATCAACAGCCAATTAATGCACAACTATATTCTACCCACTTCAAGACTCCGCTCCAATATAGAAGCATCAAGAAATATGGACCAATAGGCTTTCTACAATTACTTCCATTCAATACCCATTGTTTTGTGTTCTGTCTTGTGTTTGAATTTAATACCCATTCAATACCCATTGTTTCGTGTTCTGTCTTGTGTTGGAATTTAATACCCATTGAATACCCATTGTTGAAAGTTCGTTTTTCACCTCATCCTCCTCACCCAAATGTAGATATAAACCTCGAAGATGTGTAAGCTCTATTCAGTTTCAGTTGTGTGTTTGTAAACTAAAGTCTTTGAAAATGTAATAAGTTTTACGAAACGCGCTCAAGTGTCGCGTCAGACTAGAAATAAAAATGAATTTTGGAGAATTGATCTTTGAATTACCATCAACAGTGAAAAGACACGTAAGAAAGAGAGAAAATTCGTGTTAGAATTATTAATCTTACTTTTTCGGTCATATTTAATATATATATTATATATAATATATATATATAATATATATATATATATATATATATGTCGTACCTAATAGCCAGAACGCACTTCTCAGCCTACTATTCAAGGCCCGATTTGCCTAATAAGCCAAGTTTTCATGAATTAATGTTTTTTCGTCTACCTAACCTACCTAACCTAACCTAACCTAGCTTTTTTGGGTTACCTAACCTAACCTTACCTATAAATATAGGTTAGGTTAGGTTAGGTAGGGTTGGTTAGGTTCGGTCATATATCTACGTTAATTTTAACTCCAATAAAAAAAAATTGACCTTATACATAGAGAAAAGGGTTGCTTTATCATTTCATAAGAAAAAAATTATAGTAAATATATTAATTCAGAAAAACTTGGCTTATTAGGCAAATCGGGCCTTGAATAGTAGGCTGAGAAGTGAGTTCTGGCTACTAGGTACGACATATATATATATATATATATATATATATATATATATATATATATATATATATATATATATATATATATATATATATATATATATATATATATTGTGACGGGAAAGTGTTGGAGTGTAGATGTTCGGCAGTCCTCCAATGGCAGGTGTCAATGCCTGGTCACACTTACAAAATAAAGATAGACTGCTTGCCTGTTGTTTGTGGTAAGTGAGAGGGAGGAACACGTAAAACACAAAGTATGAACAATGAAACTTTAATATATACTTTAAACATAAATAAAAATAAAGACAAATCTCGGGGAAATGAATAGTGCAATTAAATAACAAAGATAAATGCAAAAACAATGTGAGACAAAATAGTAAATGGTAAAATGGTGCTGAGAATATTGGCTATGGCTGAGACTTCCCTTAGTATACAAAAGCCAGAGAGAGATGTCAACTCTTAGAGCACAAAGAATATTCTGAAGTTGATGGCTGGTCCAGGCTCAGACATCGACTCAGGTAGATGGCGCTGAGGTGCAGTGTGCAGGTGTGCAGTCGGCGAGTCACCAATCAGGAGCAGGCAGGCTGGGATGGGTAGTTGGCTGGTTCACGACGAGCCGGCGTGGAGGGTGTGTGGAGTTAGGGGTTTAGGGTACGTTTTGCCTCCTGGTCAAAACGTTTTGTGCTACCGGTGGACGTATCTTGAATGTAGCATCTTATACCAGCTTATACCATCATCAACCAGTTTAAGATAAAAACGAAGCTATACCTAATAAATTCCCTGTAACCTACCTTACCCCTCTATTGTCAACCAATGTCTGTTTTTTTGTTAAATGATGCTGTTTGTCGACCGAATTGTATTTGTGCTGCTTTTTCAGCCATGTTCCCCCCTTCTTATCTCTTTTTTTTTATTTGTTCTCAACTCATTTTTTTCTTTATGCTCAATTAGTATTAAGCTTTAGTCATTTAACTTTTTCATGCCCGAAACACTTTGCGTAATAGTGGCTTTAGGCATTATATGTACTAGCCCTATCTATAAATCCATCACTCTTTGTAAAATCTCTTGTATGTATGTACCTTACCTAAATAAACATTTTATTTGATTTGATTTGATACTTGTAGACTGGACGTAACTTTAGGTAGGGAAGAGCAGGCTCAATCTCTCTTGAAAGAGATTATCGTCACAATATATATAATCTCTCTCACTCAAAACACCCCACTCTCTCTTATATAAATATAAAAATATGAAATAGATATTAATTTACTTACATCTTAGCCTAGACGGGGATGGAGAGTGGAAGGTTTCAACACTAACTGTATAATGCGACGAAGGAGGGGTGTGTGGCGTCCTTATATTTGATGATCAAGTGGGGGGCAGTGTTGCCACATGCAACACCTCACAGCCCCTCCCCCCCTCGTGTGAAAGAGAAGGGTTAGGGTTGCTGTGGGGAAGTTTTTTCTCGTCTGGCGGTCATCTCTATGGGGAGTTCAGCAAAAAACCCAGGTAGGCTGTCTATGGTCTAAGGAGGGTGGCGCTCCTTGGAGATTGAATACACAATACATGCAACATCTCATAGCTCTTGTATGAAAGAGAAGGGGTTAGACTTGCTATAGAGAACTTTTTTTTCTCTCGTCTGGAGGTCATCTCAATGGGAGTCCCCCCAAAAAAACCAGGTAGGGGCTGTCTTTGTCCTGAGGTCCAGATGGGATCTCACCATGGGTACTGAAAGAGTGTGCAGAGGCACTTTGCTTGCCACTCTCCATAGTGTATAGTAAGTCACTAGAGACGGGAGACCTACCAGAAATATGGAAGACGGTGAATGTGGTCCCAATATACAAAAAGGGCGACAGACAAGAGGCACTGAACTACAGGCCAGTGTCCTTGACTTGTATACCATGCAAGGTGATGGAGAAGATCGTGAGAAAAAACCTGGTAACACATCTGGAGAGAAGGGACTTCGTGACAAATCGCCAACATGGATTCAGGGAGGGTAAATCTTGCCTTACAGGCTTGATAGAATTCTACGATCAGGTGACACAGATTAAGCAAGAAAGAGAGGGCTGGGTGGACTGCATTTTCTTGGATTGTCGGAAAGCCTTTGACACAGTACCGCATAAGAGGCTGGTACATAAGCTGGAGAGACAGGCAGGTGTAGCTGGTAAGGTGCTCCAGTGGATAAGGGAGTATCTAAGCAATAGGAAGCAGAGAGTTACGGTGAGGGGTGAGACTTCCGATTGGCGTGAAGTCACCAGTGGAGTCCCACAGGGCTCTGTACTCGGTCCTATCTTGTTTCTGATATATGTAAATGATCTCCCGGAGGGTATCGATTCATTTCTCTCAATGTTTGTGGACGATGCTAAAATTATGAGAAGGATTAAAACAGAAGAGGACTGTTTGAGGCTTCAAGAAGACCTAGACAAGCTGAAGGAATGGTCGAACAAATGGTTGTTAGAGTTTAACCCAACCAAATGTAATGTAATGAAGATAGGTGTAGGGAGCAGGAGGCCAGATACAAGGTATCATCTGGGAGAGGATATTCTTCAGGAGTCAGAGAAGGAAAAAGACTTGGGGGTTAATATCACGCCAGACCTGTCTCCTGCAGCACATATCAAGCGGATAACATCAGCGGCATATGCCAGGCTGGCCAACATACGAACGGCATTCAGAAACTTGTGTAAAGAATCATTCAGAACTTTGTATACCACATATGTCAGGCCAATCCTGGATATTGCAGCCCCAGCATGGAGTCCATATCTAGTCAAGGATAAGACTAAATTGGAAAAGGTTCAAAGGTTTGCCACCAGACTAGTACCCGAGCTGAGAGGTATGAGCTACGAGGAGAGACTACGGGAATTAAACCTCACTTCGCTGGAAGACAGAAGAGTTAGGGGGGACATGATCACCACATTCAAGATTCTGAAGGGGATTGATAGGGTAGATAAAGACAGTCTATTTAACACAAGGGGAACACGCACAAGGGGACACAGGTGGAAACTGAGTGCCCAAATGAGCCACAGAGATATTAGAAAGAACTTTTTTAGTGTCACAGTGGTTGACAAATGGAATGCATTAGGAAGTGATGTGGTGGAGGCTGACTCCATACACAGTTTCAAGTGTAGATATGACAGAGCCCGATAGGCTCAGGAATCTGTACACCTGTTGATTGACGGTTGAGAGGCGGGACCAAAGAGCCAGAGCTCAACCCCCGCAAACACAACTAGGTGAGTACAACTAGGTGAGTACACACACACATACATATATATATATATATATATATATATATATATATATATATATATATATATATATGTCGTACCTAGTAGCCAGAACTCACTTCTCAGCCTACTATTCAAGGCCCGATTTGCCTAATAAGCCAAATTTTCCTGAATTAATATATTTACTATAATTTTTTTCTTATGAAATGATAAAGCAACCCTTTTCTCTATGTATGAGGTCAATTTTTTTTATTGGAGTTAAAATTAACGTAGATATATGACCGAACCTAACCAACCCTACCTAACCTAACCTAACCTATATTTATAGGTAAGGTTAGGTTAGGTAGCCAAAAAAAGCTAGGTTAGGTTTGGTTAGGTAGGTTAGGTAGACGAAAAAACATTAATTCATGAAAACTTGGCTTATTAGGCAAATCGGGCCTTGAATAGTAGGCTGAGAAGTGCGTTCTGGCTATTAGGTACGACATATATATATATATATATATATGTCGTACCTAGTAGCCAGAACGCACTTCTCAGCCTACTATGCAAGGCCCGATTTGCCTAATAAGCCAAGTTTTCATGAATTAATGTTTTTTCGACTACCTAACCTACCTAACCTAACCTAACCTAACCTACCTTTTTCTGCTACCTAACCTAACCTAACCTATAAAGATAGGTTAGGTTAGGTAGGGTTGGTTAGGTTCGGTCATATATCTACGTTAATTTTAACTCCAATAAAAAAAAATTGACCTCATACATAATGTAATGGGTAGCTTTATCATTTCATAAGAAAAAAATTAGAAAAAATATATTAATTCATGAAAACTTGGCTTATTAGGCAAATCGGGCCTTGCATAGTAGGCTGAGAAGTGCGTTCTGGCTACTAGGTACGACATATATATATATATATATATATATATATATATATATATATATATATATATATATATTATTAAATATGACCGAAAAAGTAAGATTAATAATTCTAACACGAATTTTCTCAATCTTTCGTACATTACGCTTCACTGTTGGAGGTAAATCAAAAATCACTTCTCCAAAATTCATTTTTATTTCTAGTCTGACGCGACACGGGCGCGTTTCGTAAAACTTATTACATTTTCAAAGACTTCACAAATACACAACTGATTAGAACTTACGTCTCTCTGATATTATATCTACATTTGAGTGAGGTGGGAAGGGTGATGTGGCATTAACACAAGACAGAACAGGAGGGGATATTAATAGGGTATTAAAAGTATCAACACAAGACAGAACAGAAACAATGGGTATTGAATAGAAGTGTTTGTAGAAAGCCTATTGGTCCATATTTCTTGATGCTTCTATATTGGAGCGGAGTCTTGAGGTGGGTAGAATATAGTTGTGCAATAATTGGCTGTTGATTGCTGGTGTTGACTTCTTGATGTGTAGTGCCTCGCAAACGTCAAGCCGCCTGCTATCGCTGTATCTATCGATGATTTCTGTGTTGTTTACTAGGATTTCTCTGGCGATGGTTTGGTTATGGGAAGAGATTATATGTTCCTTAATGGAGCCCTGTTGCTTATGCATCGTTAAACGCCTAGAAAGAGATGTTGTTGTCTTGCCTATATACTGGGTTTTTTGGAGCTTACAGTCCCCAAGTGGGCATTTGAAGGCATAGACGACGTTAGTCTCTTTTAAAGCGTTCTGTTTTGTGTCTGGAGAGTTTCTCATGAGTAGGCTGGCCGTTTTTCTGGTTTTATAGTAAATCGTCAGTTGTATCCTCTGATTTTTGTCTGTAGGGATAACGTTTCTATTAACAATATCTTTCAGGACCCTTTCCTCCGTTTTATGAGCTGTGGAAAAGAAGTTCCTGTAAAATAGTCTAATAGGGGGTATAGGTGTTGTGTTAGTTGTCTCTTCAGAGGTTGCATGGCTTTTCACTTTCCTTCTTATGATGTCTTCGATGAAACCATTGGAGACGCCGTTATTGACTAGGACCTGCCTTACCCTACAGAGTTCTTCGTCGACTTGCTTCCATTCTGAGCTGTGGCTGAGAGCACGGTCGACGTATGCGTTAACAACACTCCTCTTGTACCTGTCGGGGCAGTCGCTGTTGGCATTTAGGCACATTCCTATGTTTGTTTCCTTAGTGTAGACTGCAGTGTGGAAACCTCCGCCCTTTTCCATGACTGTTACATCTAGAAAAGGCAGCTTCCCATCCTTTTCCGTCTCGTAAGTGAAACGCAGCACGGAACTCTGCTCAAATGCCTCCTTCAGCTCCTGCAGATGTCTGACATCAGGTACCTGTGTAAAAATGTCGTCAACATACCTGCAGTATATGGCCGGTTTCAAGTTCATGTCGACTAAGACTTTTTGCTCGATGGTACCCATGTAGAAGTTTGCAAACAGGACACGTAGGGAAGAACCCATGGCGACCAGATACCCACACCCACGTACAGACTGGCGAAGCGACTCAACGGCCTGCTGACTCCTTATGTTCCTTGCGCCTTCAGCCTGAAGTCTCCAAAGGAATTTGTGGACTTACTGCGGGGCACACGGGCCACAGGGATAAGAGCCTCGTTGGACGTAGAATCGCTGTTTACCAACGTACCTGTGGACGAGACAATCGGAATGATAGCCGACAGAGTGTATCGTGATCCAGCCTGTACTCCTCTTGACATGCCAGAAAGTATTCTGAGGAAACTACTCCAAGCTTGTACAAAAGAGGCACCCTTCTTGAGCCCGGATGGGCACATGTATAAGCAAGTAGATGGGGTCGCCATGGGTTCTCCCCTACGTGTCCTGTTTGCAAACTTCTACATGGGTACCATCGAGCAAAAAGTCTTAGTCGACATGAACTTGAAACCGGCCATATACTGCAGGTATGTTGACGACATTTTTACACAGGTACCTGATGTCAGACATCTGCAGGAGCTGAAGGAGGCATTTGAGCAGAGTTCCGTGCTGCGTTTCACTTACGAGACAGAAAAGGATGGGAAGCTGCCTTTTCTAGATGTAACAGTCATGGAAAAGGGCGGAGGTTTCCACACTGCAGTCTACACTAAGGAAACAAACATAGGAATGTGCCTAAATGCCAACAGCGACTGCCCCGACAGGTACAAGAGGAGTGTTGTTAACGCATACGTCGACCGTGCTCTCAGCCACAGCTCAGAATGGAAGCAAGTCGACGAAGAACTCTGTAGGGTAAGGCAGGTCCTAGTCAATAACGGCGTCTCCAATGGTTTCATCGAAGACATCATAAGAAGGAAAGTGAAAAGCCATGCAACCTCTGAAGAGACAACTAACACAACACCTATACCCCCTATTAGACTATTTTACAGGAACTTCTTTTCCACAGCTCATAAAACGGAGGAAAGGGTCCTGAAAGATATTGTTAATAGAAACGTTATCCCTACAGACAAAAATCAGAGGATACAACTGACGATTTACTATAAAACCAGAAAAACGGCCAGCCTACTCATGAGAAACTCTCCAGACACAAAACAGAACGCTTTAAAAGAGACTAACGTCGTCTATACCTTCAAATGCCCACTTGGGGACTGTAAGCTCCAAAAAACCCAGTATATAGGCAAGACAACAACATCTCTTTCTAGGCGTTTAACGATGCATAAGCAACAGGGCTCCATTAAGGAACATATAATCTCTTCCCATAACCAAATCATCGCCAGAGAAATCCTAGTAAACAACACAGAAATCATCGATAGATACAGCGATAGCAGGCGGCTTGACGTTTGCGAGGCACTACACATCAAGAAGTCAACACCAGCAATCAACAGCCAATTATTGCACAACTATATTCTACCCACCTCAAGACTCCGCTCCAATATAGAAGCATCAAGAAATATGGACCAATAGGCTTTCTACAAACACTTCTATTCAATACCCATTGTTTCTGTTCTGTCTTGTGTTGATACTTTTAATACCCTATTAATATCCCCTCCTGTTCTGTCTTGTGTTAATGCCACATCACCCTTCCCACCTCACTCAAATGTAGATATAATATCAGAGAGACGTAAGTTCTAATCAGTTGTGTATTTGTGAAGTCTTTGAAAATGTAATAAGTTTTACGAAACGCGCCCGTGTCGCGTCAGACTAGAAATAAAAATGAATTTTGGAGAAGTGATTTTTGATTTACCTCCAACAGTGAAGCGTAATGTACGAAAGATTGAGAAAATTCGTGTTAGAATTATTAATCTTACTTTTTCGGTCATATTTAATAATATATGTCTACAAGAAAGACTGCTACCAAAATATACTAATATATATATATATATATATATATATATATATATATATATATATATATATATATATATATATATATATATATATATATATATATATATATATATATATATATGTCGTACCTAGTAGCCAGAACGCACTGCTCAGCCTACTATGCAAGGCCAGATTTGCCTAATAAGCCAAGTTTTCCTGAATTAATATATTTTCTCTATTTTTTTTCTTATGAAATGATAAAGCTACCCATTTCATTATGTATGAGGTAAATTTTTTTTTATTGGAGTTAAAATTAACGTAGATATATGACTGAACCTAACCAACCCTACCTAACCTAACCTAACCTAACCTATCTTTATAGGTTAGGTTAGGTAGCCGAAAAAGTTAGGTTAGGTTAGGTTAGGTAGGTTAGGTAGTCGTAAAACAATTAATTCATGAAATTTTGGCTTATTAGGCAAATCGGACCTTGCATAGTAGGCTGAGAAGTGAGTTCTGGCTACTAGGTACGACATATATATTTATATATACATACATATATATATATATATATATATATATATATATTGTGACGGTAACGCGTTGGTGTTCGGCTGTTTAAGGCTAGGGGTATGGCCTCGTCACATAGTTATAAAAAAAAAATAGAAAAACTGGAACTTCGTCTGTGGTAAGGTAAGGAGAAGACACACAAAGCACAAGTAAACTTTAACAATGAAATTTTAATGACGTTAAATAAATCAAAACATGAAAATAATGCACAAACAAATTCTTATAATAAAATCAATCAAAATAATAAGAATAATTAGATGACACAATGAAAAGTTACGTTAAGGCAAAATAACAAGAAGTGCAATACAAAAGTTAAGTGGGAGGTGCTGGAATATTGGCTTAAAGCCACCACCTCTCTCAGTACACTCTAGAGTCTAGCTGGGAGGAGTGCTGGCTACGAAAGCACTGAACATTCTGAGGACTGATGTTGGGGCGACCCCAGACATCAGGTAGTATTGGGGGGGGCGAGGCAGGTGCAGCCAGACCGGCGACCAATCAGCGGAGCCGTAGCGATCAACGGGTAGTTTGGTGGTTGGAGTTCGAACAGGTGGCTGGCTGCATACGTTTCTGCTCACCCTGGCAAGCCTTGCTGGTGTTGTTGTCGTTGTTGGACATTTCTTCCATAGTCTTTTTATATAATTGTGAAGACGTAATTATGGAGGGAAGAGCAGGCTCAATCTCTTGAAGGAGATTATCGTCACAATATATATATATATATATATATATATATATATATATATATATATATATATATATATATATATATACATATATATATATATATATATATATATATATATATATATATATATATATATATATATATATATATATATGTATATATATATTATATATATATAAATATTATATATATATATATATATATATATATATATATATATATATATATATATATATATATATATATATATATATATTGTTGGGGTTTTATCTCACTTCACTTTACTTCAGTCTTACTCTGGGGTGAGCAATAGTTATGCTCAAGGTCACTCACCGTAGCCCTGCGGGTCTTCACTCGATCCTCACGGCGCCACTGCACGCCAGGAGAGTCTCCCAGTCAATCTTAACGGCCTCTGATTAAGAAAGAGTGAGAACACGACTCGTTCACTTGACTGTCGTGTGCCCTCCCCAACAATCGGGCTCTACAGTTAACCACAAGGTCGCCAACTGGTGTTTTAGGTGGCCAGTAACACCATCAGTGGACTGGTGGAGTCAATGGTAGCCTTGGCAAGGTCATACTCAATAGATCAGGAATCCAGGCAGGTACTTACTGTTATCACTCTATGCTTTCAGTATAATATAGCCACAAGATCAATGGAGGAGATGATAAAAACACAATGGTAATTTTGTATTTTACTTAAAATGTATGAAAGATGTCACAAGGCCAAACAATAACTAATAAACCAACTGATCCTGACGCGGCCGGTAGTTCCCACGGTTAGTACGCGATCACTAAGTGGCAACACCTTCCCTCCTTGTCAAATGTCAAGAACAGCTGATCGCCTGGCCTCCGCGCGCGAAAGCTTTTGCTTGTTTTCAGATTCACGCGCGCCGTTTCTTTAAGTTCTCCAATATTACTACAAACTGGCACACTCGTTATTGGCACAATAGCACATATCACTTAGTTACACTATACTCAGGCTCAAACAGTCGTTTCTACAATCAATGCTATAATGATTCACTGTAATGGATTTCACTGCCCTTCATTCAATGACATTATAAAGTATTAACACTGGAGTTTTCAGTACTTTCTCTCGCGGGCGATAACGCAATAATTCACTGTACTCACAAATGATTATTCACTGAATGAACATAGACATATATATGGTATATAAATCAAACATCAATACATGGAAAATAAATAGTTTCTGGGCACGTAGCCTAACTTCCAAATACTGGCATGATATTATATATAATTTATCATTATATGTTCACATCAAAATCTGTAGAAAGATATACAATACACAGTAAATTTATCACTTGTTCCTGGTGCCTGTACACACCAATAATCAACATGAATATTATAAGTACTCTTGATAGTACTACACGGCAAACTGGTGCCTTACTGTGACACGGGTGAGACTTGCTCACGACATATAAAATCCTCAGGCTAGATAATATAGCCGAATAACATAGCTAACTAAAGGGGAATGGGGGGAACTAGAAACACCTACTTCAACCTATCCTCCGATGAGAGTCGAGATGTAGCTCCTGGTCCTCGTGTCGGGAATACCCCCACACACACGTCGTCGTGTCCTACCAGAGCCTCTCGTCGTCCCACCGTTTAGCGCATCGTCTCCGTGCCTCTTCACTGCAGGTCCGTCCTCCTTCTTGACTTCTTGAAGGGTTGGAGTCGGTCTCCTGGCCGTCGTCTTCTCCCATCAACGGCTGCCGCCTACGTCTCAGCTACAGTCGTCCGGATTCCCAAATAGTCCTCTCCTTCCTCAGCTACCCAGTGGCTCTGTCAGCCACTACGCTGTCACGAACTGGTGAACTGCCACAGACGTTACATACGTCGCTGCACGGCTTCACTGCTTCTGGCACAGTACCTGACTGGAGCACTTGTTGCTCAAATAACCGTCAATTCCCTCTCTGGTTCAACACATGAACTAGGGAAGACCTCTCAGAGTACTGGCTGACTTCAGGTGACGCGTAAATCCACTGGAGCGGGAAACAACTGTCAAACTGACAGGACCAATCGTCGCACATCCGACCTCTTTGACGTGTCATGTCTGACAGATCGCGCCAGCTCGGCGCGCTGGCCAGGACCCCCTTCCTTCGTGACGTCACTTTCGCCACGGGAGGTTTTCATTGGCTCCCGGTGCCACATTGCTGTCAGTGACCAATCCGGTGCCACTGACGTCACACGGTTTTGGCGGGAAATCAGGGAGGCAAGCGCCATCTTGGCTCCCTAAAGGGCCTATACCACAGGCCAAAATATTACTATTTCACAAATTTCTCGGCTCTCCGAGAACACTCCACTCTCTCTCATATATCAAATTGTAGCCTGCAACGTAGAGAACGCTTGGGAAAAGTAGACATGACTCTTACTGCAGGCGTGGGAGAATTAGGATGGGGGAACACCGTCACATACCCCTCCCCTTAAAATAAGAGTCATGTCTGGTTAGTGGATGCGGGATAGGGCATCCGCCACTACGTTGTCCTTCCCCTTGATGTGTTTGATTTCCAGCCGGTATTCTTGTAGTAACAACGCCCACCTCGTTAGACGTTGGTTGGAATTCTTCATCTTGTATAAAAATGTGAGAGGGTTGTGGTCTGTGAATACCAGAACAGGTCTCGCCCCTCCTCCCACGTACACATCAAAGTGCTTCAGGGCCATAACTAGCGCCAATGCCTCCTTCTCAACGGTGCTGTAGGCCCGCTGGTATTTTGCGAACTTTTTCGAGTAGAACGCTATTGGCCTATGTACTTCACTCCGTTCTTGAGCCAACATGGCCCCTATTCCAACGTCGCTGGCGTCCACGTACAGGATAAAACCGGCTGAAAAATCTGGTGATATCAATACTGGGGCCTCCGTCAACAATTTCTTGGTCTTTTCAAAAGACTCCTGGCAGGCCTCTCCCCATCTCCATCTTACATTCTTGGAGAGTAGCTCGGTTAGGGGATGCGCTACCGTGGAGAAATTCCGGCAGAACCCACGATAGTACCCTATCATTCCGAGGTACCTGAGCAACTCCTTGCGCGTCTTAGGCACGGGGTATTCCTTTATGGCTGCTACTTTGTTATCAACTGGAGTGACTTCACCTTGGCCGATGACAAAACCGAGGTACTCTAAGTGAGCTTTCCCGAACTCACTCTTGGCCAAATTTACAGTCAGGTTAGCCTCCTCTAACCTTCTGAATAATTCCCCAAGTCTCTCCAGATGCGTCTCCCAATCGTCGGCGTACACGACGATGTCATCGATGTAAACCGTGCATCCTGCCGCACCCCTTAACAGCTCGTTCATCATTCGCTGGAAGCAGCTGCCGCTGTTTTTCATACCGAAGGGCAACACCTTGTACTGGTACAGCCCGTCAGGAGTCGCGAAAGCTGATATCTTCATGGCCTCAGGAGTCAGGGAGATCTGGTAGTAGTACCCCTTGAGAAGATCGACCTTGGATACATACCGTGCACTGCCCACCTGGTCAATGCAATCACTCACTCTTGGCATGGGGTGAGAATCCGCCACTGTGATGGAGTTCACCCTCCTGTAATCTGTACAAAAGCGGTATGTTCCGTCGCTTTTCCTCACCAACAGGCATGGGGAACTCCACTCACTTTTACTGGGCTCCGCAAGGTCGTTCTCAAGGAGGTATTCCACCTCCTTTCTCATCAGCTCTCGCTTCTCTGGGCTCACCCTGTACGCGCTCTGTTTGACGGGCCTGGCGTCCCTCACCTCCACCTCGTGCGTCACACTCCTGTGTCGTCGGGGCACGTCGGTGAAGAGGGAGGCACTCTTTCTCAGTAGGTCCGTCAGGTCCGCTCTCTGTTGCCCTTCCAGATGTGACAGCCTGTCCTTGATGTTTGCCAGACTCTCAGTGTTGGTGAGACGGGTGCCATCCGCCCTGGACCACTTTCCTTCCTCCTCCGGGAGTTCTTGGTCCACCTGTACGCACAGAACTGTCTTCTGCTGGGTTTCCCGGGTCATCGTTCCTTCCTGCCTTGCGGCTCCTCCTTCCACAGTGAAGAAGGGCTTCAGGCGGTCCACGTGACACACCTGTTTCTTTCGGGGTCTGTCCGACTTCCCAATTTCGTACGACACCGGACCCAACCGTCGCAGCACTTGGTATGGTCCCTCGAACCGTGACTCGGTCACCCTACCTTTACCTGGAAGCAAGACCATTACTTGGGACCCGACCTGGAAATCCCACTGCGTAGCTCTCTTGTCGTACCACTCCGACATCTTACGCTGCGCCTCCTTCAGGTGCTTCCCAGCCAGTTCCTTCGCTAGAGTGAGACGTTCTTTAAACTTCTGGACATATTCGTTCACCGTTCCCACGGTCGCTGCCGGTGTCCATTGTTCCCTCAGCATGGACAGGGGACTTCTCACCTCGTGTCTATACACTAGCTGGAATGGTGAGAATCCTAGTGATTCTACCACCGCGTTGCGTATGGCAAATAACGCGGGGTATATAGCCTCATTCCACTCAGCCCCCTGTTCTGCGCAGAACACTCTCAGCACAGTCTTCAATGTGGAGTGGAATCTTTCGATCGCCCCCTGCGACTGCGGTCGGTAGGGCGACGATCGAATCTGAGTCACTCCCCATCCTGCCACCGTCTGTCGGAACCACTTCGACTGAAATATGCTTGCGCAGTCTGTCTGGATCTCTTTGGGCATCCCCACCCACGAGAAAAATCGCTGCAGTTGGCTGGCTACTCCTTGCGACGTTAAACGTCGCATCGGGACGGCTTCCGGAAACCTGGTGGATGTACACATTATTGTCATTAGGTAGGTGTTCCCTTTCTTCGTCCTTGGCAAAGGATCCACTCCATCCACTAGCAGACGCTCGAAAGCAGGCCCAAACGCTGGAACAGGGATCAATGGGGCCTTCGGTATCGCGGACTGGCTCTTCCCTGCCCTCTGGCATGGTAAGCACGTCCTACAATAGCGCCTCACCTCGGCGTCCATACCTGGCCAGTAAAAGTAATCCCTGATCCTTCGCAGCGTCTTAGCCACTCCCAGGTGGCCTGCAGAGTCCACGGAGTGCGCTAGGTCCAACACGGCCGCTCTGCACTGGGCCGGCAACACTACCTGGTGCCTCGTGCTTAGGGACTCTTCCCCGGCCTCCACCCTTACAGGTCTCCACTGCCTCATCAGCATGCCGTCTTGAAGGTAAAATTGAGTAGCCTTCTCAGGGCCAACACGTCCTCCTTGGGCCTCACTAATCAAATCGGGGAACTCCTCCTGCTGCAACTGTCCAAGACGAGTGCGGTCAACCCCTAGAGAACTGGTGATGGTCACCTGCAACTCACCATTTGGGCTGTCTTCGCCCTCCGCTCGTTCTCCGGGTTCTACTAATAGGTGATCTATTCCCAGGCTGTCAGTCGTCTCCTCAGCCCCATCAGATCCACAACCTCCTTGTTCTTCGCGTCGTCTTGGTATCACAGCACAAACTGGGAACGCCACCGGTGCGATTCCCTTCTCGCCCCCACAGGCGTCCAACTCTCCGCCTGTCTCCTTGTATTGTTCCAGGCACTCTTCGCCCTTCACGAGATGCGGGAGGACGTATCCTCCACATGCGTCATTCCCCAAGATGACCTGTGCCTCCATCTTGGGCATTGATGTACAGACTCCCACCACAAGGGTCTGGCAGCCATAATCGGAATCCAAAGTTACCTGGTGTAGGGGCACACTCACCGGGCCTCCCACAGTGGTCACGCTTGCCACCCCCACACTGGTACTTTCGTAACCCTCGGGGAACAGGGTTTCACTTACCAGGGTAAAGTCAGCCCCAGTGTCTCTTAAGAACTTCACGGGGATGGGGTCTGCGTCCCCCATCCTTACGGTTCCTTGACACACGAATGGGTGAACTTTCTTCTCCCCACTCAGCACGGGTTCATCCCGCTCTCTCTCGGCCCTCTGGTCCTCGAACATCACTAAAGCAATGTGTCCCCGCTGCTTAGGGCGTCTGCATTCCCGCGCGACGTGTCCGGGTATTCCGCAGTTGTAGCAGCGGACCTTCGGCGGAGACCATCCACCACCGCTCGCCTTAGCACTGCCTCCAGAGGCCGTCGCACCCTGTGTCTTTCCCGCACCACTTGTTGACTCCTTGGTCGCAGCAACAGCTCCCGAGCTCTCCGCTTGGTTCTTCTTGATCGGTTCTACAGCACCTTTTGATCCTCAGGTGTTCCAACTTGAGAGGTGGGACTTGGGAGAACTCGCTCCTGTCCTCCATCCATCCGTCCTTCTATAATTCCTGTCGTTTCCGACGTATACGGGTGGTCGGTGCTGTCCCTCTCGGCAGGGGCGTAGGGCTTCTTCTAACATGTCGGCTCGGTCGGCTGCGGCCCTCAGGTTCTTTATGTCCGCCTCCTTTACCCTCATCCTGATCTCAGGAGGGAGCACGGACATAAACTTTTCCATGACCATTAGTTCCTTGACTTCTTCGGCCGACCCCGCTTCTTCAGAGTCCATCCACTTAAGGAACTTTCTTTCCATGTCCCTCGCCGTCTCCGCATACGATTTTCCTGGCGACCGGGTACATTCTCTAAACCTCTTTCTGTAACACTCTGGTGTGAGCTTAAAGGAACGGAGCACAGCTCGTTTTACCGCATCGTAGTTAGCGCATTCTTGGAAGTCGAGCATAGTGAAGGCTTGGCGAGCTTCACCTGTGAGCCTCCCTTGGACCAACTCCGCCCACTCCGCCCTCGGCCACCTCTTCATAGCAGCAACTCTCTCAAAGTGATCGAAGAAACTTTCGGCTTCACTAGGCACAAAGACCGGCAGGTCTCGTTCCCTCACTCGTCGGTCTTCCTGTGGCGGCGGAGCAGGTGCTCCTAGCCCTAGTTCAGCTCGCTTCAGTTCTACCTCCTTGTTGGCATCTATTTCCTGTTGTCTCATCCTAGCTTCTCGCTCGTGTTCTTCCCTGCGTAGTTGTGCTTCTCGCTCCTCACGCTTCATCTGTGCTTCTCGCTCCTCACGCTTCATCTGTGCTTCTGCTTCTCGCTCTTCTTTGCGCTGCTGTGCTTCTCGCTCTTCTTTGCGCTGCTGTGCTTCTGCTTCTCGCTCTTCTCTGCGCTGCTGTGCTTCTCGCTCTTCTTTGCGCTGTTGTGCTTCTTCTCTCCTCAACTGCGCTTCTGCTTCTCGCTCTTCCTTGTGCTGCTGCGCTTCTCGCTCTTCCTTGCGCTGCTGTGCTTCTTCTCTCCTCAGCTGCGCTTCTAGCTGCAGCTTCATTATTTCCAGCTTCACGCTGTGCCTGCTGCCGCTGGATCCCCTGCTGCTTCCACCAATACTCAGGTGTTCACCCTCACTGGCAGGTGTTTGGGGCCGTTCCTCCCCCAAAGCTTCGTCTCGAGCCCTGAGCTGAGCCATTATCTCTAGTCTTCTTTCTGCCACTCTGGCAGATTTCAACTTTATTCCGAAATGATCCGCTATAGCCTGTAACTGTGCCTTGGTGCACTCTTCCAGCACCTGTTCATCTCTAGAGTCAATAAACCTGGTTACTTTATCATCCTCCATCTTGTGCTATGAGTGTTAACCTGCACCTGATCTCTAACACCACTGCCAAGTATCACCACTGCAACCTTTACTCCGATCGAGATCCTGGCAAGGTCGCCAATGTTGGGGTTTTATCTCACTTCACTTTACTCTAGTCTTACTCTGGGGTGAGCAATAGTTATGCTCAAGGTCACTCACCGTAGCCCTGTGGGTCTTCACTCGATCCTCACGGCGCCACTGCACGCCAGGAGAGTCTCCCAGTCAATCTTAACGGCCTCTGATTAAGAAAGAGTGAGAACACGACTCGTTCACTTGACTGTCGTGTGCCCTCCCCAACAATCGGGCTCTACGGTTAACCACAAGGTCGCCAACTGGTGTTTTAGGTGGCCAGTAACACCATCAGTGGACTGGTGGAGTCAATGGTAGCCTTGGCAAGGTCATACTCAATAGATCAGGAATCCAGGCAGGTACTTACTGTTATCACTCTATGCTTTCAGTATAATATAGCCACAAGATCAATGGAGGAGATGATAAAAACACAATGGTAATTTTGTATTTTACTTAAAATGTATGAAAGATGTCACAAGGCCAAACAATAACTAATAAACCAACTGATCCTGATGCGGCCGGTAGTTCCCACGGTTAGTACGCGATCACTAAGTGGCAACACCTTCCCTCCTTGTCAAATGTCAAAAACAGCTGATCGCCTGGCCTCCGTGCGCGAAAGCTTTTGCTTGTTTTCAGATTCACGCGCGCCGTTTCTTTAAGTTCTCCAATATTACTACAAACTGGCACACTCGTTATTGGCACAATAGCACATATCACTTAGTTACACTATACTCAGGCTCAAACAGTCGTTTCTACAATCAATGCTATAATGATTCACTGTAATGGATTTCACTGCCCTTCATTCAATGACATTATAAAGTATTAACACTGGAGTTTTCAGTACTTTCTCTCGCGGGCGATAACGCAATAATTCACTGTACTCACAAATGATTATTCACTGAATGAACATAGACATATATATGGTATATAAATCAAACATCAATACATGGAAAATAAATAGTTTCTGGGCACGTAGCCTAACTTCCAAATACTGGCATGATATTATATATAATTTATCATTATATGTTCACATCAAAATCTGTAGAAAGATATACAATACACAGTAAATTTATCACTTGTTCCTGGTGCCTGTACACACCAATAATCAACATGAATATTATAAGTACTCTTGATAGTACTACACGGCAAACTGGTGCCTTACTGTGACACGGGTGAGACTTGCTCACGACATATAAAATCCTCAGGCTAGATAATATAGCCGAATAACATAGCTAACTAAAGGGGAATGGGGGGAACTAGAAACACCTACTTCAACCTATCCTCCGATGAGAGTCGAGATGTAGCTCCTGGTCCTCGTGTCGGGAACGCCCGCACACACACGTCGTCGTGTCCTACCAGAGCCTCTCGTCGTCCCACCGTTTAGCGCGTCGTCTCCGTGCCTCTTCACTGCAGGTCCGTCCTCCTTCTTGACTTCTTGAAGGGTTGGAGTCGGTCTCCTGGCCGTCGTCTTCTCCCATCAACGGCTGCCGCCTACGTCTCATCTACAGTCGTCCGGATTCCCAAATAGTCCTCTCCTTCCTCAGCTACCCAGTGGCTCTGTCAGCCACTACGCTGTCACGAACTGGTGAACTGCCACAGACGTTACATACGTCGCTGCACGGCTTCACTGCTTCTGGCACAGTACCTGACTGGAGCACTTGTTGCTCAAATAACCGTCAATTCCCTCTCTGGTTCAACACATGAACTAGGGAAGACCTCTCAGAGTACTGGCTGACTTCAGGTGACGCGTAAATCCACGGGAGCGGGAAACAACTGTCAAACTGTCAGGACCAATCGTCGCACGTCCGACCTCTTTGACGTGTCGTGTCTGACTGATCGCGCCAGCTCGGCGCGCTGGCCGGACCCCCTTCCTTCGTGACGTCACTTTCGCCACGGGAGGTTTTCATTGACTCCCGGTGCCACATTGCTGTCGGTGACCAATCCGGTGCCACTGACGTCACACGGTTTTGGCGGGAAATCAGGGAGGCAAGCGCCATCTTGGCTCCCTAAAGGGCCTATACCACAGGCCAAAATATTACTATTTCACAAATTTCTCGGCTCTCCGAGAACACTCCACTCTCTCTCATATATCAAATTGTAGCCTGCAACGTAGAGAACGCTTGGGAAAAGTAGACATGACTCTTACTGCAGGCGTGGGAGAATTAGGATGGGGGGAACACCGTCACAATATATATATATATATATATATATATATATATATATATATATATATATATATATATATATATATATATATATATATATATATATATATATATATATATATGCAATTGACGATCACAAAACACTGATCATTTTATGAGGAAAATCCACAGAGAAATATGAAATGAGGTGAACGTTTCGGCTTTGTTAAAGCCTTTGTCAACACCAGACTGACTGAATCAGACTGAGTCAGTCTGGTGTTGACAAAGGCTTTAACAAAGCCGAAACGTTCACCTCATTTCATATTTCTCTGTGGATTTTCCGCATATATATATATATATATATATATATATATATATATATATATATATATATATATATATATATATATGTCGTACCTAGTAGCCAGAACGCACTTCTCAGCCTACTATGCAAGGCCCAATTTGCCTAATAAGCCAAGTTTTCATGAATTAATTGTTTTTCGACTACCTAACCTAACCTAACCTAACTTTTTCGGCTACCTTACCTAACCTGACCTATAAAGATAGGTTAGGTTAGGTTAGGTAGGGTTGGTTAGGTTCGGTCATATATCTACGTTATTTTTAACTCAAATAAAAAAAAATTGACCTCATACATAATGAAATGGGTAGCTTTATCATTTCATAAGAAAAAAATTAGAGAAAATATATATATTCAAGTAAACTTGGCTTATTAGGCAAATCGGGCCTTGCATAGTAGGCTGAGAAGTGCGTTCTGGCTACTAGGTACGACATATATATATATATATATATATATATATATATATATATATATATATATATATATATATATATATATATATATATATATATATATATATATATATATATGCCCTGAGGGAAAAACACCCACCCAGAGCTCCTCGTGACGACAGTGTCCCCCTAGTCGGTGTCACCAGAGCAGAACCCCTGTGTGTGCTCGAATCCATGGTGCACAAAGCAGCTTTATCCTTCCCACCAGGATCAGCAGGTGGGTTCACAGGACTACGACCCAACCACATCAAACAAATGCTCAACCCTGCACTGGGAGACATTGCACGGAGCCTCCTGGTGGAACTAACTAGATTCGCCAACACATGTCTAGCTGGCAACATACCAGAGACCATACGGCCTCTCTTTTTTGGCGCTACCCTCTGTGCTCTGAGGAAAAAAGATGGAGGAATCAGACCGATAGCTGTGGGCAATTCACTCCGGCGTCTCGTCGCTAAGGCTGCTGCTAGAGCAGTTAGTCAGGCAGCAGCCGACATGCTGAAGCCAAAACAGCTTGGGTTTGGCATTCCCCAAGGGTGTGAGGCAGCGGCTCATGCAGCTAGAGCCTACATTGCCAACATTACGAATGAAAAAGCCCTGATAAAGCTGGACTTCAAAAATGCTTTCAATCTGGTTAGAAGGGATGCAGTACTCAGTGCAGTTCATCGCCTTTTTCCTTCCCTCTACCCGTTTGTAAACTCATGCTACAGCAAGAATCTAACTCTGCTTTTTGGGGAACATGAAATTGAATCACAAGAAGGTGTCCAACAAGGTGACCCCCTTGCTCCTTTTCTGTTCTGCCTAGTTATCAAGGAAGTCACCGATAACCTGTCCAGTGAGCTCAACATTTGGTTTCTGGATGATGGTACTCTAGCCGGCTCCCCAGCCTCACTCTTGGACGACATAAGAATAATCCAGGAGCAAGGAGCAAGCCTAGGCCTCACCCTGAACCCTTCCAAGTGCGAAATAACCTCCACCAACCAGCACATAATAGAGCAAATAAAGGTTGTTTTGCCTGACATTCATACAACCAACCCTGAGGACAGCACACTCCTAGGTGCTCCTCTTGGAAGGAATGCCATCGACGGGGTCCTCGGTAAGAAGATCACTGACCTGAAGAGGATGAACGAGAGGATTGAAGACATCGATGCTCATGATGCACTTTACCTCATCACCAGATGCTTGTCCCTCCCCAGGCTGACCTACTTTCTAAGATGTTCGCCATCTTTCAACAATATTAAATTAGAAGAGTATGACAGCTTGCTGAAATCAACACTAGAAAAAGCCCTCAATCTTTCCCTCAGCGACTCACAGTGGAAACAGGCCTCCCTTCCTGTCAGACTCGGGGGCCTTGGCGTGCGCACAGCAACACAAATTGCTGTACCAGCGTTCCTGTCCTCTTCAGTGGGGTCTGACAACTTGGTGAAGGAAATCCTACCTGAGCACCTAGTTCAACAGGCAGGGGTGCATGATCCCAGCTTCACAGACTGCACAATCAAATGGGTCTCTCTCGCAGGACCAGCACCCCAACCACCGCCTTCTGAAGCCCATAAGCAATCCAGCTGGGATCGCCCCATTGCCGACCAAGAAGCTGCAACTTTACTAGAAGCTGCGACAACACCACATGACACTGCCCGACTTAGAGCTGTAGCAGCTCCCCATGCAGGTGATTTCCTATTAGCAACCCCAATGTCAGCAACCGGCACCCGTCTCACACCGCAGGCCCTCCGAATTGCCGTGGCTCTCCGCCTCGCTGCCCCAATCCACACCGAATACAGGTGTATTTGCGGCGAGGCAGAGGCCGACAGATATGGACGGCATGGCCTTCTTTGCCAAAGGACGGGAGGATGGCATGCAAGACACGGCGAGGTTAATGACATTATTAAGAGAAGCCTTACCACAGCCGGTTGTCCAGCAGAGAGAGAGCCCCGTTACCTAATGTCCCGCAACTCTGATGAGCCTGTCGGTCGCCCAGACGGAATCACGGTGAACCCCTGGAAGAATGGTAGACAGTTGGTGTGGGACTACACTTGCGTTTCAACTTTAGCCAATACCTATGTTGACTTCAGTGCTACACAAGCAGGAGGAGCTGCCAATCACCGGGAAGCGGCCAAGTCACGCAAATACAGAGACCTTGAGCACCACTACAATTTTGTCCCCATCGCCTCAGAGACACTTGGTGCCTGGGGTAAAAGTGCTGCTAGTTTTTTGAAGGAGTTGGGGTCTAAGCTAATCGAAACAACTAGAGACCCTAGAGCTGCCAGTTTTCTTTTTCAGCGCCTTAGTGTGGCCATCCAGAGAGGAAATGCTCACTGCATCCACGGTTCCTGCCCGCCATCTGAGGAGCTGGAGGAGCTTTTCAACTTGTGACAAGCAGCCTTGTACCCTGCATGTAATCAATATTGTAACTTTTTTTGTGTAATGACATTTTCAAATAAAGTTAGATAAATATACACACTTAACAAAAGAATAGGGGTGGTAGGAGAAGAAAATATCAAATTGTTCAGTGAGGATCCACAAGGTCTTCTCTGAGTACTCTTTATTTTCTTCTCCGAGGCTATGGGTCCCTACACTTGCACCAGAGGTGGTACCCCTATATATGTCGTATATATATATATATTTATATATATATATATATATATATATATATATATATATATATATATATATATATATATATATATAATATATATATATATATATATATATATAATATATATATATATAATATATATAATATAATATATATATATATATAATATATATAATATAAGATATATATATATATATATATATATATATATATATATTATATATATATAATATATATAATATATATATATATATATATATATATATATATATATATATATATATATATATATATATATATATATAAATTGTAATGCCAATCCTGATCTCAAAAGCTTCATAGAAGGTTGTAACAGAACCCATGAGCACCACACCAGATATATATATATATTATATATATATAATATATATAATATATATATATATATATATATATATATATATATATATATATATATATATATATATATATATATATATATATATATATATATATATATATATATATATATATATATATATATATATATATATATGTTTCATTGAATATGACCGCATATTCTGTATTTATTATTTTCTGGTTTAGGGCTTCTATCCCTCTAACTATTTTCTTAGCATCAGGGCTTAATTGGAATAGGAGTTCTCCAAAACTCATTTTCGTACTTTTAAGGTGAAGAAAAGAAGTGATTTACTATAGAGTGTATTACACTTATTTGTATAATTTGCTCGACGTTTCGAACCTCCATGGTTCATTCTCAAGTGAACAGATCTTACAATACTAGTTGATTTTATACCCGCATTAGGTCAGGTGATAATACAATGAAGGTGAAAAACATGGGGGGATACATAAGGGATAAACATAGGGGCTGCAGAAGGCTTATTGGCCCATACGAGGCATCTCCTATCTAAACACAAAGATTAATCCAGTGTAATTGGCCTGTTATGTTGGACATTGTCTTCTGTGTCTTCCAACACAGAAGACAATGTCCAACATAACAGGCCAATTACACTGGATTAATCTTTGTGTTTAGATAGTGTAACACTGTAAAAGTGTTTGAGTTAGTTTATTTAAAATATATATAGAGTACATGAGTCACAGACAAGGATCTGAGAGGCGCCAGTTGTCTGCCTGAGATCTCACACCTCAAAGCGTTAATGACCTCAAGTGACCTGAGGTCAGATCATGAGAATTTCACCTTGCTTCCGCTAAGCTCTTAATTGTAGTCTGGTAGCCTTCAAACAAGCCGACGTTTAAGGAGTGGCTTGGTAGTGCCGGAGGCTATCTACTTGTGGGCGGAGTTAGCTACTAGGTTCCCCAATATAAACTCGGAGAGCTATCCAGCGAAAAGCATTAAGACAACAGCAGACGAGAGCAGAGAAGACGTCCCTAGCAGGGAGGCTGTCGGCCGGCAGGGGCGAGACAGTCTCTGTCAAGCTACAGACCCCCCCCCCCCTCTCTATTCAACTTAGACTCAGTCCTCGGTGAGTGAACATTTAGGTGACTTGGTCGTGTTTTACAAGTGTTGTGTGATGATCAGGGGCAGTCAAGTTGTAGTGTTCTCAGATTCTTGGAGGATGACTCACTTTGAATATTAATCGTTAACATTTTAATGGGATTGCTTAAGTTATGATACTTATCATGAAAAATATAATTGTTGAATTTATTATTTAAATGGTCTTTCACTGTGTTCCTTAGAGTTTTGAGTTGAGGTGAGAAAGCCTCTGTGGTTACTGTTTTCATGGTTTAGACTGAGCACATGGTACAGAGGGAACATACTAATAATGAACTCATGATAACATCCTTTGAGAATTTTGTGATACAGGCAAGTTCCATTCCTTGTCTTGTATGTAATGATCATGAATGGATGGTGGCAGCATTTCGTCTTCTACTATCTACTCTTCTACTTCTACTATCTACTCTTCTACTACTACTTATCTACGTCTCTCCCTCCACCCCTCTCTAAACTCTCACTTTCAACTAATGACCCTCCTCGCTCCTCCCACCTCTCTACCTCTCACCCCAAACCCTCACTAATTACTTCACTATTCATTTCTTTCCTTTCGTTTTCTCTTATACGTTTGTGGCTATGATTCTGTATTCTAGAGTTCTCTCTAGAGTTTCGGGTAACTGATCCAGTTACGACGCCTTGTAGTCTTAGCACCTAGGTAGTCAAATACCTAGGTTACAAGGTGTTGAACGAGAGAGGTTGCCTTAGGAACTCTGGAGGTGCTCTAGAATAGTTAGCTAACTGGGGACGGGATAACGGACTAGAGAGAGCTGTTTCCCCCGGCCTCGTTAGTTAACTGGGGGGTGGAATAATGGACAAGATGGAACACAGATAGAGCTATTTCCCCCCACCCCCCGTTACAATGTTGGCAGCGGTGTTGAACAATGTTGTAGGTAGTTGGTGTTCATTTAACATTGTTCAGTCCCACGTGTCTTTTTGCCGCTCAGGCGCTATCAGGGAGATCTTGACAGGTGTTTATTATTCGCGATTTAGCGAGCTTTTTCCAGGTTAGGAGATAGTGATTCTCTGGCGTTGTGGTTTAGTGAGTTTGTGAGTTTTGTGTAGTTCAGGGAATGTTCACCAGAACTTGCGTGTGTAGTGATTAATGTTAGTGATAAGATTTGGTGATTTTGGAACTTAGCGGTGTTGGTAGTGGAGCTTACCTGAGTGTGACAGGTGACCTCGCATGTCCCACGGGGACACCCAGCCACCGCTGGTCTCCAGGTCAGTGGGGAGTGGCAGGTGTAGTTCTTAAATAGATTTTAAGTAGTTTTTAGTGGTTCTGCTCAGATTATTGCGATCGACTGTTTTACTCCATTTGAACGCAATAACCCGAGGTGTACTGGTCTTGTACAGCATGCTAGGGGGAGCCTTAGTATGTCAGTAGACTTCACGTTGGGGACGCTCGACGTTAGATAGTCTGGTCACAGGGGTGGCAACAGTTTGGAGTTGTTTACCGGCGGAGATGCTAGGGAAACACTCTGGGTCACGTAGGTGGCTGTAGGTTAAGGGTGGGAGTAACGGCGGTTTATGTACTTAAGATTAGGAACGGTACAGTTAAGTTTAGGCTAGTGTTTTGTCTATTAGTGTTGATTTTTTTTTGTGACAAGTTAAAGGTAGTGACGACCTTATACTCTCTTCTCTAAACTTTCCTCTGTTACTGTTTTATGTTCCACCAAGTCAATATCATTCAGAGTTAATTGGATTATTAAAATTTAAGTGTAGTTGTTGCCAGGAGGAGAGCTTATAATTGGACTGTGTGAACCCTATACAAACTACAGGGTCACACAACAAGATGGAACACGGGTATTGTCGCCTTTCTGTTCACCCACAGGTGGGAGCCAGAGGAGAGGCGCGACGCATATACAGAAGAGGGAGACGGCTGCTGTGTACCACACTCAGGGGCGTTTATCACCACCACCACGACCAGTCCACTACCTGGAGGTCATGGCTCCACCACCACCACCACCCCAGGGGACCCCAAGATGCAGCCCTCTCGGTCGGTCAACATTGGTCTACCCAGTGGACCCCAAGACTTACGGACCCCAGTGGACCCCAGGACGGACGGACCCCCAGTGGACCCCAGGTCGTTCTGCAGACGAACCCAGACGACCCAGTAAAGATGGAAGAGGAGCAACAACGACTCCAGTCTGTCCCACCAACATCGGTCTACCCAGGATGGACCCCAGGACGGACAGACCCCCAATGGACCCCAGGTCGCTTGTCAAAGACCCATGGGAGAAAGAAGAGAGAAGAAAGAAGAGAGAAGATAGAAGAAAGAAGAGAGAAGAGAGAAGAAAGAAGAGAGAAGAAAGAAGAGAGAAGAAGGAAGAGAGATAAGACAAGATAAGATAAAGCTGATAAGATAAAGCTGAAGATAAGACAAGCTGAGTGAGACACGATGCCTAGTGTTCCTTGCTGGTGTCAGCATCATTGCATGGAGCGTAATTGCAAGACAGGATCGTTTGCCTTAACTGGCCGCCCCTCCTACAAGCATGTTGCTCTGTTGAGTGATTCTTCCTGTGTCATGCGGACTTGATATGGCTGTCAGAAGCAGCTCTCTGAAGGAGGCGTGCTGGAGCAACAGGGAGGAAGAAGAGTAGGATGGGATTTCTACTGTTGGCAACTATATGAAGGTCTCGAAACTTGTAGTCCCTATAGCTGTGAAGAACCCCAATATACGTCTCTCATGGTGACTGACGTAGGGCCAATTACAGATCAGCTGGGACAACCGAATTCCACGGTCCTGTGCTCAGTTCAAGTAGTAACGGCTTTCGGGTTGACCAAGTGTTGTTGTGCGTTAACGACGGAGAAGCGACGGAGGCAGTTGTGTTGAAGAAATGTGGTACAGGATTATCTACAAGACCAAGCAGTGACGTCGCCCAGCCAGAGACAATGGACGTCTGTCTACATATTTCATTTTTTTAGAGTAGGATGATGTATATTTGTTTAGCTAGGATGTATTTTTTTTTTTTCTTTTTTTTCGTTAATAAAGTTGTTGCACACAGCTAGCTTGCTTTAGCAGTGTTGCAAAAACTTTATTTCGGGGAGAAGGGGAGATGTAACACTGTAAAAGTGTTTGAGTTAGTTTATTTAAAATATATATAGAGTACATGAGTCACAGACAAGGATCTGAGAGGCGCCAGTTGTCTGCCTGAGATCTCACACCTCAAAGCGTTAATGACCTCAAGTGACCTGAGGTCAGATCATGAGAATTTCACCTTGCTTCCGCTAAGCTCTTAATTGTAGTCTGGTAGCCTTCAAACAAGCCGACGTTTAAGGAGTGGCTTGGTAGTGCCGGAGGCTATCTACTTGTGGGCGGAGTTAGCTACTAGGTTCCCCAATATAAACTCGGAGAGCTATCCAGCGAAAAGCATTAAGACAACAGCAGACGAGAGCAGAGAAGACGTCCCTAGCAGGGAGGCTGTCGGCCGGCAGGGGCGAGACAGTCTCTGTCAAGCTACAGACCCCCCCCCCCCTCTCTATTCAACTTAGACTCAGTCCTCGGTGAGTGAACATTTAGGTGACTTGGTCGTGTTTTACAAGTGTTGTGTGATGATCAGGGGCAGTCAAGTTGTAGTGTTCTCAGATTCTTGGAGGATGACTCACTTTGAATATTAATCGTTAACATTTTAATGGGATTGCTTAAGTTATGATACTTATCATGAAAAATATAATTGTTGAATTTATTATTTAAATGGTCTTTCACTGTGTTCCTTAGAGTTTTGAGTTGAGGTGAGAAAGCCTCTGTGGTTACTGTTTTCATGGTTTAGACTGAGCACATGGTACAGAGGGAACATACTAATAATGAACTCATGATAACATCCTTTGAGAATTTTGTGATACAGGCAAGTTCCATTCCTTGTCTTGTATGTAATGATCATGAATGGATGGTGGCAGCATTTCGTCTTCTACTATCTACTCTTCTACTTCTACTATCTACTCTTCTACTACTACTTATCTACGTCTCTCCCTCCACCCCTCTCTAAACTCTCACTTTCAACTAATGACCCTCCTCGCTCCTCCCACCTCTCTACCTCTCACCCCAAACCCTCACTAATTACTTCACTATTCATTTCTTTCCTTTCGTTTTCTCTTATACGTTTGTGGCTATGATTCTGTATTCTAGAGTTCTCTCTAGAGTTTCGGGTAACTGATCCAGTTACGACGCCTTGTAGTCTTAGCACCTAGGTAGTCAAATACCTAGGTTACAAGGTGTTGAACGAGAGAGGTTGCCTTAGGAACTCTGGAGGTGCTCTAGAATAGTTAGCTAACTGGGGACGGGATAACGGACTAGAGAGAGCTGTTTCCCCCGGCCTCGTTAGTTAACTGGGGGGTGGAATAATGGACAAGATGGAACACGGGTAGAGATATTTCCCCCACCCCCGTTACAATAGGAGATGCCTCGTATGGGCCAATAAGCCTTCTGCAGCCCCTATGTTTATCCCTTATGTATCCCCCCATGTTTTTCACCTTCATTGTATTATCACCTGACCTAATGCGGGTATAAAATCAACTAGTATTGTAAGATCTGTTCACTTGAGAATGAACCATGGAGGTTCGAAACGTCGTGCAAATTATACAAATAAGTGTAATACACTCTATAGTAAATCACTTCTTTTCTTCACCTTAAAAGTACGAAAATGAGTTTTGGAGAACTCCTATTCCAATTAAGCCCTGATGCTAAGAAAATAGTTAGAGGGATAGAAGCCCTAAACCAGAAAATAATAAATACAGAATATGCGGTCATATTCAATGAAACATGTTTGAAAGAAAACCTGCTGCCAGTATACACCAATATATATATATATATATATATATATATATATATATATATATATATATATATATATATATATATATATATATATATATATATATAATTTGTAATGCCAATCCTGATCTCAAAAGCTTCATAGAAGGTTGTAACAGAACCCATGAGCATCACACCAGAAATAAATACAGTTTTGATATTCCTAGAGTACGACTTAATCAAACCAGAAATGCTCTACAAATCAAGGGGCCCAGAATGTGGAATGACCTTCCCAACCATGTTAAAGACTGTACCTCTCTCAACCAGTTTAAGTTAAAAGCGAAGCTATACCTAATAAATTCCCTGTAACCCACCTTACCCCTCTATTGTCAACCCATGTATGTTTTTTTTTTTTTTTTTTTTTTTTTTTTTTTTTTACAATTCAACGCTGTTTTAATGTAATTTTCTGTAATAATTTGTAATTGTATTTGTTCTTTTTTTTCAACAATGTTCCCCCCTCTTTTACCTCTATTTTTATTTGTACTCAACGCATTTTTTTCTTTTTACCCATAACCAAGAACTAACATGCTTAAAAATAATTAGAACTAGAGACTGCTATGGGGAGTATATCTTCGCCAGTTTCAGAGTCAAGGGTGCCGAGTCTGTCCTGTCTGTGGGTGCAGTCTATAGAATTCCTAACACTGATGTGTCTGAATTCAACTCAAACCTTAGAAATCTAATACTAGATAACAGATTGAACAAAAACCATCTAATTATCGCAGGGGACTTTAATATTGACCTCTGCGAGCCTGAACACCCTACTGCTGTTAGCTTCCTCAACTGTATGAATTCCTGCTTCCTCATACCCTTAATCACTAGACCAACTAGAATCACTGATAGTACTGCTACGACTCTAGATCACATCTGGACCAACATAACCTCTCCGCTTACTTCAGGTATAATCACCGATAGCACTACAGACCATTACCCCACATTTCTCTTAACTAACATTAGCAAACCACCTCTAGAGACAAGGGAGTTAAGCTTTAGGCTGCACAATGAAACTGCTATAAACAATTTTATAACTGCTGCTGATAATGTCAACTGGGAGTCCGAGTTAGGTAACATAGGGGACATCAACCTAGCAGTGAAATCTTTTCTACAAACAACTCTTAGCCTTTATAACACCCACTGTCCTATGCTTACAAAACAAGTCACAAGCAAAAGACTTAACAATCCTTGGCTTACAAAGGGAATACTTAAATCCATTAACAAAAAACACGACCTTGAGAAGAAGTATAGGCTAGGAACAGTCTCCAAAGAATTCTCAAAGAATTACTCGTTATTGCTATCTAAAATAATTAGACGAGCCAAAACTAAATACTATGAAGATAAATTTACCCAAATAAAGAGCAACATTAACAAAACTTGGAGCACAATTTCACAAATATTGGGATCAAAGAAGATTTTAAATAACAAACCAACACTCCTTTCCAATAACGTTGGTCAGCTTTCAGCCTCTGATTCTGCTATTGAGTTCAATAGGTTCTTCTCTTCCATTGGGTCATCCCTTGCAAATGATATTCCATCTTCCTGTACTGATGTTAAGGACTATCTTACAGGTAACTATCCACAGTCTCTGTACCTAAAGCCTACTAGTTCCACTGATGTCAATGAAATAATCCTTTCCCTTAAAACCAAGTCTAGTGCCCTCGAGGAGATACCAACTTTAATTTACAAAAAAGCCTCCAGATCTCTAGCCCCTGCTATTGCATTGCTCTTCAACAAGTCACTTGAACTCCAAGCCTTTCCTGACATTCTAAAAAAAAGCAAGAGTAACCCCTGTCTACAAATGTGGTGATCTCACTGATGTTAACAACTACAGACCTATATCAATCCTGCCTAACTTGTCAAAAATATTCGAAAAGCTAATCTACAAGCAGCTTTACTCTTTTCTAGCCAAACACAATATACTTAGCTCTTGTCAATATGGCTTCAGACCCAAAAAAAGCACTAACGATGCACTTATTAGTATGATTAACTTAATTCACGCAGCTCTTGATAAAAAGGAGTTTCCTGTTGGGTTATTTGTGGACCTGCGTAAGGCTTTTGACACTGTCAACCACCAAAACCTTCTTCTTAAATTACATCATTATGGAGTCAGAGGACACTCCCTGCAATACCTCAAATCTTATCTTACTGACAGGCTCCAGTATGTTTCTGTGAATAATACAATTTCTCCCACCCTACCCATCAACATTGGTGTTCCTCAGGGCAGCATACTTGGCCCTCTCCTCTTTCTCATCTACATTAATGACCTTCCAAATGCCTCCCAACACCTCAAACCAATTCTATTTGCTGACGACACAACCTTCATTTACTCCAGTCCTGACCCCCTTGCTCTAAATGCCACAGTAAATACTGAGCTAGAGAAAGTCCATCTTTGGCTAACTGCCAACAAACTCACCCTTAACATTGACAAAACGTTTTATATTCTGTTTGGCAATAAATCCTCTAATCAGATAAATCTCAAAATAAACAATACCCAAATTTGTAACAAATTAGATGGCAAATTCCTTGGCGTTCTCATCGACCACAAGCTGAATTTCCAGGGTCACATTCTAAATATATCAAAAAAAGTTTCAAAAACTTGTTGGCATTCTTTCTAAGATCAGATATTATGTACCCCGCCCTGCCCTGGTGACTCTCTATTACTCCCTCATCTATCCATACCTCAACTATGGTATTTGTGCTTGGGGTTCTACTACCCAAAATCATTTACGTCCTCTTATTACCCAACACAAAGCTGCTATTAGGACAATATCCAACTCTGGCCCCAGACATCACTCGGTACCCTTACTCAAATCTCTGAATATGTTAGATATTAAGTCACTGCACATTCTCTCTTGTGTATTATACATATATAAAACTCTGAACTGTAATGCCAATCCTGACCTCAAAAGCTTCATTGAAGGTTGTAACAGAACCCATGAGCACCACACCAGGAATAAATACAGTTTTGATATTCCTAGAGTACGACTTAATCAAACTAGAAATGCTCTACAAATCAAGGGACCCAGAATGTGGAATGACCTTCCCAACCATGTTAAAGACTGTACTTCTCTCAACCAGTTTAAGATAAAAACTAAACACTACCTAATAAATTCCCTGTAACCCACCTCACTCCTTTATTGTCAACCCATGTCTGTTTTTTTATTATTATTATTTTTTTAATCAACACTGTTTGTCAACCTATTGTATTTGTGCTGCTTTTTCAGTCATGTTCCCCCTTTTTTTTATCTTTATTTGTATTTGTTTTCAACACTTTTTATTCTTTATGCTCAATTAGTATTAAGTTCTAGATATTAATGTTTTTCTTGCCCGAAACGCATTGCGTAATAGTGGCTTTAGGCATTGTATGTACTAGCTCTATCTATATATCAATCCATTAATGTAACATCACTTGTATGTATGTACCTTACCTGAATAAACATATTTTATTTATTTATTTATTAGTTTTAAGCTTTAGTCAGTAGTGTTTTTTCCTGCCCGAAACGCTTTGCGTAATAGTGGCTTTAGGCATTGTATGTACTAGCTCTTATTTATAAAGCCAAAAAACTTTGTAAAATCTCTTTATGTATGTACCTTTGCCTAAATAAAAATTATTATTATTATTATTATTATATATATATATATATATATATATATATATATATATATATATATATATATATATATATATATATGACTGTCCATAGGTAATTAGACCAATTATGAGGAAAATATGGAGGAGTGTACTTCTGCCACAGACGACCAACTTAATATTTTTCATCAACCGGCAAGAATATTTGTAGCTGGATTTAGCAATTCTGGGAAAACTAGTCTGGTGGAAAATTTATGTGTTAAATACCATAGGAAATTCTAAAAAATTATAGTGTCAACTGCAAATAATACTGAACATCCTCTTTCAAACAACCCCATTTTGCAAAACAAGGTTACTCTCTCCCAAGGGCTGATTAACCCTTTAGAGTATAAGAATCCTTTTTCAAATGAGTCAATTTTGTATATAATTGATAACTTATACCTGGAAGTCATATAGAGTCCAATTATAGCCAATATCTTCACCCGAGAGAGACACGATAATATTTCTGTAATTCTAATTAGTCAAAATTTGTTTCCCCAGGGGAAATATGCTAGGACAATAACTTTGAATTTTACCCATTATATATTAATGAAGCAGAGACATAACCCAACTTGAAATTTTAAGCGGTCAGTTATATGGGCGGAAAACTATTAATAATTTCGTTGAAATATACCGTCGGGCAATATCCCAGAGCGAGTACCGCTATTTATTGGTCGATCTGACAGTTCCTGAGACATTACAACTACGAACGAGCATTGTCAATGAAGACCAGTGTGAAATTGTTTATCAAATGTGAACAAAAAAAATGCCTTTAACGACGCAGAAACGGTCAATTCTTACCACCATCTATAATGACATTTCTAGCTTGAGTGGTTTCACAGGATCAATTCAAAATTTGTATAAGGCCGCCAGACTTAAAGACACCAGCATCAGTATTGCAGATGTGAGGGAATTTCTCCTTGGGGAACGATCCTTGTAGTAGTAGCAGCAGGGGGTGTGGTTAATCACTATTCTTAAAAAAAAAGGTGAGGGAATCTTCACCTGTTGTAGTTCTTTAAGAAGTTTAATGAAATAAAATATAAGTAATGTTGTTTATTTTCCCCTTCTTACGAAAACCCCTCCCCTGTATATTGCCCAATCAGTACATAACGGGACAATGGGGGAAGAACATTACATATATATTACCAGTCTCGATCAATGAGATATTTACAACAACACGAGTTCAGCATTTACAAACACCATCCCCACACAACATTTAAACCCTTCCATTAAATTCCACAGGCGAATTAATGCCATCATCAATGATGAGGAGGACTCTGGTATAGATATCTATGCCACTTTTAAACGTGGAATTCTTTCTAAGAGTCCAGATCACTTAATATATACCTTCCAGCCAAAAATCAACATATTATCAAGAAACATCAAATTCATTACAGACGTGCTTAGTCGGTAAATAACCACCAACATGAAGGTTACTTTTAGGGATGATTTCAAAATATACTTCTCAGATAAAGAACCAATCCTCACCTATGACCAATCTTTAGAGAGGGTATTACTAGCTTCAACTCTTAACAGTGGAAGTACTGGCTCATTAAATTCTCTCAGCTTTCAATTTAAACACAGAATAGCTAATGTACTTGGTTTTGACAGCAGTCGCAAATACACCATTTATCGAGCAAAAACAGATGATATTACATCAGCCTCCAAGACTGTGGCCTTATCCTCCCCAGACAATGACGAAGGTTGTGACTATTTACTCAGTTATAGTGACGTCATCGAGCCGGAACGATACGGAGGGCAGATTGTAAATATCTTAGATGCAATCAATTATCATAACTCATATTCTAGAGGGGCTCACCCTCTAGTGTACAAAACATTAAACACTAACACGCTGGAGAAAGTCAGTATTAAAATAACAGATCAGTTTGGGCGAATGGTTAGTTTTGAAGATGGGAGATCGGTTACGGCAGTCTTACATATCCGCCCTAAAGTATAGCAATATATAATATATATAAAGAAGTGTTTACCCACAACTTAGGTTATTATAGGAAGAGACCTCAGAACGCGTATACCATATAATGCATTTTCCATCCGCCTTCTCAAAAGGAATTCGGGGAGATATTCGCACCTCCCCCTAGGAGACACGGGATGAGAGGGGGAGCGATGAATGACATACACACATTCCAAGCACCTTATCTCAGATCTGGAGGAGGTTTCTTTGGGACCTTGGCTGGTATTGCTCGACAGGCCATACCATTTTTCATGAAAGCTGTAACACCTAGCGCTATCGATTTTGGGAAAAATGTCCTTGGTGATTTAGCCAGTGGTAAATGGGATGTAAAGAGTGCTCTGAGAACTCACGGTATTGATGCTCTTAAGACTGTGAGGAAGAAATTGGTAACAGGCGGGAAAATTAAAAGACTCTCTAGGCAAATAAATAAAAATTAAAAATGTAAACGAGGTCTCGGGTATAAAAAAGACGTGTTTTCGCTAACGTAAGCAGTCATACTTCACCTTTCGGAGGAGATCATGGCAGCGGCTAGCGGGGCTGGGGTGAAAATACCACTAGAATATTATAGCTACAGTATTATTGACCAATTTCCTAGAAGTAACAGAATACGTAATGTGGAAAGTTCAATTGCCTCTACGCAGCAAATAGACATTCTACCTGTCAACCTCCCCATTAATCAACGTTTGTGGGATAATTACTTAGAATTCCGCATCCCTGGAACCCAGGGCGCCTCCTTAGATCTAGCTAATATTGTTATAGATTTTAAGGTATCTTTAACCAAAGATGACGATACCATAAAATTGGAAGAGGATGACCATGTGGAATTTGTGAATGGGTTGTCAAATACCATGTTTAAAGGTGTTCAGGTGTTTTTAGGGGAGCAGGTAGTTGAAACAAATACTAATTTTAATTATTGGTCGTTTATTAAATTAATTACCTCCCTACCTCCATCAAAAATGTCTTCCTTGGGGAGAATTGGAGGCTTTCGTAGGGACTGGAGAGATGACGATGGTATAATCACTAATGAATTTACTAATACTTATTTTACTGGAGCAACCGCCAAGGATAAAAAATTTATGGGTGATTTAAAAAGTAAAGGTTTGTCGATGTGTTTCCCCCTCCTATTGGATATATCATCCCTAGACCAATACATATTAGATAATATAGATGTGCGTCTAAGATTGGAGCTCTCTCCTCACGCTTGGGTCCTAAATACAAGCGTGGATGATGGCTCTAAGTATCGCTTGCATATGGATTATGCTAAGTTATGGGTGACGCGGGTGTTCCCCTACCCTGGCCTACCTGGCCTTAAACAGCTCACTGTTAGCATCCCCTGACCCCATAACTTATACTTTCAATAGAACCATTTCTAAAACATATGTCCTAGCAGGGAATCAAACTAGTCTCTTAATTGATCAGCCTTGGACGCAAGTAATTCCGCACAAGATATATATGGTCATAGTGCCAATGAATTATTATGCCGGTCTTCACCAAGGTAATGGATTATATTTTGAAAATGCAAAGCTGAAAAGTATTGCTATGTATTTGAACAATAACGCAATTTACCGAATTGTTGGCGATTTCGACAACCATTATTCCCGCCTTTATTACGAAACTTTGAAGACATTAGGCTTAGAGTGTGATTCACTACTAGGCTATGACTCTTTTTAATAAGGGAAGATCAATATTTGCCTTTGACTTAACCACCATACAAACGAAGGATTCCCTCCCTGTGGAGAAATCTGGCAACTTGCGTATGGAGCTTGAATTTGGCGGTGGTGTTACATATAACAGACTGGTTTTACTGTTTGGGGAAACGACCGGGGTACTATCCATCGACGGGCAGGGAACTGTTCTATGTGACGTATGAGCTTAAAAATATAATGAATTGTTATGATATAAATATTAATTTAAAAAATAATCTAGGGGATCGAGTGCTCTACCTAGGTTGTTAGAATGCTGACGAGATAGAATATTTAAATATCCCATTAAGACAACCTATTGTCTTTATAACTAATATTTTACCATCACACAGCAGAATCATTATGGGACATTGGGTAGGAATTTATGTTGATAAAGTTAAACATCAGACGTTTTTTTTATAGTTATGCAGTGATGCCGGTTACTTATGGCCTTTATTTTAAAGGATTTATTAAAACTAACAAAATAAGAAAGGTGTTTGGAATGCGCTACAGACTCCAGAGTGATTTTACTCTTGCCTGCAGGCTCTATTGCGTCATGTTTGTACATAGGATAAGTCACCTGGGGTTGCCTTCAACAGTACATTACTTACATAATGTATTTTCCAGCGTTACTTTAAAATTAAATGATAAACGAGCCCTCTCTTATGCGAGACGATATTTTCCTATGAAACATCATTGTGTTAGGACATTTTGTAGAGGTATAGGGGTTGGTTCTTATAGGTGGTGTAGAGAATATTTTTGTTAGCTAGGCAACCTACCTAACAAGGGGTGTAGCCTCCTATAAAAACCCCTCTCACCCACACAACCCCCACAGAAGACTGTCATCCTCCTACGAAATGGAAGGTGTCTCTCAATAAACACCCGCAGGGAAGATTGAAGTCCTTGAAGGACCTGGTTAGTATTACCCTCACTTTCTGCTAATAGATTTATTTTACTTTTATTTCCCTCAATAAAAAAGTTTGTATATCCTCTATTTCACCTCTATATTTTTCTTCAGTACAGTTCTTGGGACCCGTCCACATTTGTAAACTAGTAATTCTACGTGGTGGGTCTGCCCCAAACAAGATGCTGTTACGTAGTCTAATTGACGATGCCTGCTGTAGAGGACACAAGGCCGCTCCTGCAGGGGGAAAGGTATGTACTAGTTGTTCTTAGAGAAAAATATAATATTTTTCTAATAAAAAATATAATCCTATAAAAAACCTTTAATCACTATAAATTATTTCCCCCATCTCTTTCCAGAACACTTCCGATGAGAGAGAGGAGGAAACTCTGCCAAAAGGCGTCCACCCAACTCACCCCCCACCCCCAAGAGAGGGGGAGGATGGGGGTCAAGACCTTCCCCCACTCATCACTGACGAAGAGACTTCAGAATTCTACTCAGATGAGGATGGGGGGTGGAGGGGGGCGAGGAATAAGGGGGGGGGTAGTGCTGTAGTATTTAAACATGATCGCTGGAGTAAGTGAAATATGGCAAGAGCACTCTGTAAACTACAATTATTAACTAACATAATTACTTATACATTTTTGTGGTTTTTACCTAATAAATCATTTAATAAATTATTTTATTTTTTTTAACCCTTGGGTGAGATTTATAATTTAATACTCCTTAAATACTCCTATATAACCCCCAGCAATAAGGGGGGGGTGATAACTGGAGTAAGTGAAATATGGCGGGAGCTCACCGTAGACTACAATTATTATCCACCAACCTCTGAGGTGGGTCTAGCTGTCGCTCCACCTCTGATTCCATTGTCTGATAAGCGGGCCTATCTGGCTCCCCGCCTCTGATTCCATTGTTTGAAAAGTGGGGCTATCTGGCACGGAATCCACTACTTAAAATCTTCCACATAAATATACTCTCACCCTGTTTATTTTTACACTTAGATTTATATTAGAGTAAATTTCTAGATTTACTTAGATTTATATGTCATATTTTTGGATTTATCTATTTGAGCTCACTTTGTTTTCTTAAGATCATACTAATTACAGGATTTTAACTAACCATTACTAAGCTAATTATCTTTAAGATCATTTTATTTTATGATTATTATTTTCTTCTTATTATTTTTTTTTTTACATTTATATTGTTAGTCTTTACTGATTTTCTTTTTTTCTTTTATCTAACGTCTGTGTTCTTCCTCTCTATTGGATCTTTATTTTACTTCTAATTTGTTACACTTTTATGTGTATTTGCTTCTATTCTTGTGTTTTGCTATAATTACTTTGTTTTTACAGCAGATTGTATTTAACTGTTTCTGTAATTGCTTGTTTTAATGTATCGTGATCCCTCTGCATCCCTATGCACACTGATATTGATCCTGATCTAAATCTTCTGTCTCATATCTACACCAGCCAGCACATTGATCATCATTATTGCCAGTATTACACAGCACACCAGGCTAAAGACAAACCCCAAAATAGCACCTGCTTATCAGTTTACAACCAAAATGTTAGATCACTTGGTAAACATTTTGACGATATAAATGCATTACTCACAGCACTAGGTACTAACTTATCGTTCATTATTTTAACAGAAACTTAGATAAATAAAGACTATACCCAACTCTACAACTTAGCTGGTTATAAAGCCATTCATAACTGTAGGCCTAATAAAAAAGGTGGTGGCACAGCTATATATTACCGAGATACATTTATCTGCAACAGTGTTATTAGTGACAGAGATGACTACTGTGAATATACTTTTGCGCAGTTTACAATTAAATCCCTTAAATCCTCCTTGACTATTGGAGTCATCTATAGATTTCCCAATACTAACATAGCTTCTTTCTCAGACAACCTAAGGAATCTTATTATAAACAACAATCTCAACAAAATCCACTTCATTCTGGGAGGAGACTTTAATATTGACCTGGGTCAACAAAACTGCTCTCAAGTTGACTATTTCCTTAACAGCATGAACTCCTGTATGCTAATCCCCACAATCACCAAACCTACCCGAGTCACTCAAACATCAGCCACTGCCTTGGATCACATATGGACAAACATAACAGCTCCCCTTGTATCTGGTATAATCTACAGCAGAACAACTGACCTCTATCCTACCTTTCTCATAGCGAACATGGACATTACACCACCAAAAAGCAAGAATATTACATTCAGGTTACACAGTGAATCAGCTTTAGACAATCTTACAAAAGCACTTCACAATATTAACTGGGATTCTGATTTCAATAACACTCAGGATATAAATTCCTTAGCTAACCTCTTCCTCTCCAAAACTCTAAGCCTCTACAACCTTCATTGTCCCCTTCTTACCAAGCAAGTAACTGACAAAAGATTAAACAATCCATGGCTCACAAGTGGCATTCTCAACTCAATCAACAAGAAACATGAATATGAAAAGAAACTTAGGATTGGCCTAGTTTCAAAGGAAGTAGCTAAAAGGTACTCATCAATGCTTACCAGTATCATAAGAAAGGCAAAACTTTCATATTATGTGAATAGATTCAATGAAGTGAAAGGCACCATGAAAAGCCCATGGAAAACCATCTCTAGTATCCTATGAACTAAACAACACTCACATAACCAAATAAAACTCTACAAGGATGGGTATACACCGTCAACTGATTTAGAAATGGCAAATGAATTTAATAGCTTCTTTTCATCGGTTGGTGTTAACCTTGCCAGTAAAATCCCACAGTCTCAGACTTATATCAACACATATCTTTCAGGCAGCTATCCAAACTCTCTTCTCCTTTCACCAGTCTGCCCGGCAGATGTTGTGTCCATCATACACTCTAGAAACCAAGGCAGGGAACACCGGTAAAATTCCGTCCATTGTATATAAGAGCGCCTCCCACGCCCTTGCGTCACCCATAGCCCTACTGTTCAACAAATCTATAGACTGTCACACCTTCCCTGATATCCTTAAAAAAGCAAGAGTCCAAGAGTCCTGCCAGTCCATAAAGAAGGCAATCCGGCGGACATAAAGAATTATAGACCAATATCAAATCTACCCATTCTATCAAAAATATTTGAAAAAATTATCTACAAACAGCTCTATTCCTACCTCGTAAAATTAGACATACTCAGCCCCTGCCAGTTTGGCTTCCAGTCCCAAAAGAGCACCAATGCTGTAATCATTAATCTCCTTGACGTAATCTACTCAGCCCTTGACAAAAATGAGTTTCTGATTGGACTCTTCATTGACCTAAGAAAAGCCTTTAATACTATTAATCACAACTACCTCTTACTTAAACTCCAAACTTAAACATTATGGAATCCGAGGCCTTGCCCTGGACTACATCCGATCCTATCTTAGTGACAGACACTAATGTGTAACCATGAATGATACAACCTCTTCCACTCTACCAATAACCGATGGAGTGCCACAGGGCAGCATCTTAGGACCTCTTCTATTTCTTATATATATCAATGATCTGCCTAATGTCTCTAATATTCTTAAACCTATATTGTTTGCGGATGATACTACCCTCATCTGTTCAGACCCCCAACCAACATACATTAAATAATGTTGTGAATAATGAATTTAAAAAAGTCCACTTATGGATGTCAACTAACAAACTAACATTAAACATAGAAAAGACTTACTACATCTTATTTGGAAGCAAATCATCGAATGCAATTCAGCTACAGATAGACAACATTAACATCAGTAATAAAAATGATGGAAAGTTTCTTGGACTATTCCTAGACAAGAGACTCAACTTCAGCACCCACATTCAACACATAACTAAGAAAGTCTCTAAAACAGTTGGTATACTCTCCAAAATAAGATATTATGTTCCTAACTCTGCTCTCCTCTCACTATATTATGCACTTATCTATCCCTATCTTAATTATGGTATCTGTGCATGGGGGTCTACCACTGTAAACCACCTTAAGCCCATCATCACCCAGCAAAAATCTGCTATCAGAATAATATCAAACTCTGCATTCAGACAACACTCAGCTCCCTAGTTTAAATCCCTTAACTTGAGAAATATTAGCTCCCTCCATACATTCTCTTGTGTCAACTACATTTACAAAACCCTGTTCTTAAATGCAAACCATGCTCTGAAACTCTCCTTGGACAGATGTAATAGGACCCATTATCACCACACCAGAAATAAATATCTCTTTGATATCCCCAGGGTCAAACTTAATCTGTGTAAACACTCTATACAAATTAAGGGACCTAGTCTATGGAACTCACTCCCTAGTGAATTGAAAAGCTGTCAAACTTTTGCCTCATTTAAAAACAAAAACAAAAAGTACCTAATTTCATCTTCGTAGTTTCCTACACTGAGCTTTAAATTTGCTCTGTATCTAGTGTTATCCAATCTCCCAATCTTTATGTACTTAATCCAAACAACTTTATCATTGTGTTCATTGCTGTCTTCTTTTATGTGCTAGCCATATGCTGTATTGTGCCTACTAATTTTTATTAAACTACCATTCAAGCTGTCATTGCAGTCAATCTGAGCTACCTATGTGCTTTAATATACCTACAATTTTCTCTCATCTTTTATTTTTTCCTTGCTATGTAACTATTATCATTTTTATAAATTTTGCAAGTATTTACCTACTTAAAATTTTCTTAGAATAAGGACCTGTCCAAAACGGTGCGCGTACTAGTGGCTTTACAATAATGTAATTACTATGCTATGTATCCTCATAATCTCAATGTACCTTCTTGTATATATATAAATAAATAAATTAATACAAAAATCTGATTTCCATAATGGTGTTTGTACAGTCGGAGTCACTTCGTACCTACCTTTCCCTAATGTTGATGTAATATTGGGTAATGATTTAGCAGGGGATAAGGCAAGGGGACTCCAGACTGTCTATTATGTTGGCTACCCCTAAGGTTTCCCTGGATCTACCCGCCGCAGAGGGTAATGTTGTGTACCCTGCGTGCGCAGTGACCAGGTCTATGGGACATAAATGTATGGGCAGCCCTGGGGTTGCCAAGGTGGTAAATCTCGAGGACATGAAGAACTTTCCAAGTGGTGAAAGCCAAATGGACCTTGCGGACACATTCATGGGCCGACTCGATGACGTGGCACTGTGGAGAGCCTACCATCGCCTACTATCGAGAGTAGTGAGGAGGTGGAGGAAAACACTGTTGAGCCTCGGCCAATGGCATCTGACCAAGGCATGGCTGCCTTCTTCAGTGATTTACAGAAAGCTGACCCTAGTGTTGCAGAATGTCACGATTTAAGTCCTCCTCTAAGGAGGAGATTGTAGATGCAGCAATCGGGTACTACTACAATGATCAGATTTTGATGAGAAAATAGAGACCACAGAGTTCTCCCTTGTCAAATGAGTGGGAGGTAGTCCATCAGGTTATATTGCCTACCTGCTATAGGGAGAGAGTTTTGGCAGCTGCTCATGATGATCCTATGGGGGGACACCAAGGTAATAATATTACTTATTAAAATTTTCAAATATTTCTTTTGGCCAAAGCTGAAAAGCTATGTGGCAAAATTTTGTAACTCATGTATTCCTTGTCAGCTTGTTGGGAAACCAAACCAGACACCACCTAAAGCTCCTCTAAGGCCTATTGTCGTGCTGGAGGAACCATTTTCTCATGTGGTAATGGACTGTGTTGGTCCATTACCTAGAACTAAGTCTGGTCATATTTACCTAATCACGATGATGTGTATCACGACCCGTTACCCAGAGGCTTTTGCTGTAAAGAACATCCGAGCAAAGACTGTTGTTGCTCGTATGTTGCAATTTTTTCTACTTTTGGACTGCCTCGGGTCGTGCAAACTAACAATGGTACTAACTTTAAATCTGATGTCTTTGAACAATTCTGTAAGGACCATGAAATAACTCATAAGGTTTCCAGTCCATACCATCCACAGAGTCAGGGGGTAATTGAGCGGTTCCATCAAACCCTCAAGCAGATGTTGAAGACATCCTGCGAGAGTTCCCACAGCTTCTGGGATGAGAACTTGCCTTATGTTTTGTTTGCTGCTCGGGAGGGGGTACAAAATTCCCTGGGTTGTTCCCTTTTGAGTTAGTCTTTGGTTATAAGGTTCGTGGACCCTTGCAAATGTTAGAGGAGAATCTGTTAGGGAACGCAACATTGTCCGAAGGTTCGGCTTTTTTTTTTTTTTTTTTTTTTTTTTTTTTAGATATATACAAGAGCTGTTACACTCTTGTACAGCCACTAGTATGCGTAGCGTTTCAAGCAGGTCCCTGGAATACGATCCCCGCCGCGAAGAATCGTTTTTACAACCAAGTACCCATTTTACTGTTGAGTTAAACAGAGGCTACAGTTAAGGATTTGCGCCCAGTAAATCCTCCCCAGCCAGGATACGAACCCATGACAAAGCGCTCGCAGAACGCCAGGCGAGTGTCTTACCACTACACCACGGAGACTGACAATGTCGCAATGTTCTTTGCGCAACACCACCAGAGACTCAGGAACTGCAAGGCGGCTACACTAAAGTATTTTGGGAAGGCCCAAGAAATATGAAAGAACGATACGATGCTAAGGCTAAGTTGCGGGTATTTCAGCCTGGTGACCCTGTCCTGGTACTAAAACCTCGACTAGGGAACAACATGTCTCACAAGTACGAAGGCCCTTATATTGTGACAGAAAAGGCTGGGGACCTCACGTACAAAGTGAGGCACTCTGACAAACGTAACCAGGTAATGCTTGTACACTTGAACCGGCTGAAGAAGTTCCAGGGCCCCAGGCCCATCGCACTAACCAATGTTTCCTTTTTCCAGTGAGGGAGGGGATGATTGTTCTGGGGACCCAACTAATCTCATTCTCAATAATTCTTGTTCTGTGAATGCTGCAGAGGAGGGACTGTCCCATTTGCAGATGGCCCAACGTGAAGAGATGCAGTTGTTGATCGTTCTGGGGATCCAACTAATCTCATTCTCAATAATTCTAGTTCTGTGAATGCTGTGGAGGAGGGACTGTCCCATTTGCAGATGGCCCAACGTGAAGAGATGCAGTCGTTGCTTGACGAATTCTCCAGTCTGTTTGGAGAGGTCCCGACCCAGACTGATGCCATCTCCCATGATGTCAAGTTGACGGACTACACCCCTATTTGCCTTCAACCCTATCGGATGAGTCCGGAAAAGAAGGCCATCGTATGGAAAGAGGTCGACTTCCTGCTCCAGCACGGCCTCATCCGGCCGAGCCAGGGCTCTTGGTGCTCGCCCTGACTTTTGTTCCCCAAACCAGACGGCTCCTGGCGATTATGCACCGACTATTGGCAGCTCAACAAGGTGACCATTGTGGATGCCTATCCGCTGCCCCTCCTCGAAGACTGCATCGACGAGATCGGAAACGCCACGTACGTCTCGAAATTCGATCTCTCGAGGGGATACTATCAGATCCCGCTCATCGAACATGCCAAGTAACTAACTGCGTTCGTAACACCCGATGGTGTCTTCGAGTATCAAGTGTTACCGTTCGGGTTGCCTAACGCCCCTGCAACGTTCCAGAGGCTAATGAACTCTCTGCTCGCTAATGTGCCAAATTGCCGGGCGTATATAGATAACATTGTGCTTTTTTATAGAAATTGGGCTGACCACATAGCTAAGTTATGCCAGTTGTTCACAGTTTTGAAAAATCTAGCCTTAAATGCAAAAAAGTGTCATTTCGGCCAAGGCACAGTGACATACCTCGGTTATGAAGTGGGGCAAGGAAAAGTGTTACCACAGCAAGATAAAATCAGTGTCGTTCTGGAGTATCCCGTGCTCCAGACTAAAAAGGACGTTCAAAGGTTTATCGGTATGTGTGCGTACTACCGATGCTTTTGTCAGAACTTTTCCAGTGTCGCTACTCCTCTCAGAGACTTATTGCAGAAAGCCGTTAAATTTAAGTGGTCAACAGACTACAGAGGCGTTTAAAAATTTGAAATTGATCTTAGCGTCCGCCCCAGTGCTCGCTAGTCCAAGGTTCGACCAATTGTTTAAAATTCATGTTGACGCGTCTGACTCGGGTGCTGGTGCAGTGTTGTTGCAAATTGGGGATGATCAGGTGGAACACCCAGTATATTATTACTCTGTGAAATTTGACAAGGCGCAACACAATTATTCAGTGGTAGAAAAAGAGGCGTTGGTGCTAGTGTTAACATGAAAAAAGTTTGAAGTATACCTAGCAGGAAATATAGTGGAAGTGTACATGGACCATAACCCACTAGTGTTCTTAAACCAGATGAAGGCAAAAAATAAACGCATCCTCAAGTGGGCACTGTACCTACAGGACTTCAATCTTTCCATTACCCACCTACTGGGCAGGCTCAATGTGATAGCCGACGCTCTGTCCCGGTTACCTGAGTAATATTCGTCTGAGCCACAGGAAGCCATATACCAACTGTCATGCTTTAGTTATTTTTTTTAGGTTCTCCTGTGACATTAAATATTCTGTGTCAAATTTATTTACTTCCCCGTTTTTTTTTATGTGCTTTTTCTTTCAGAGAATTCGTTGTGTGTGCTTTTTCTTTCAGAAAATTTATTTTTGTGTGTTTTTTCTTTCAGAGAATTCCTTTGTGCTTTTTCTTGCAGAGAAATTTTTGTTTTTGTTTGATTTTCTTTTATAGCATAGATTTTCCTTTTTATTCTCAGTATACTGTTACAAAAAATACGACTAAGATTCTAGTATCCACATTTTTTTTCTCTGAAAGGGGAGGAGTGTTACGACCCTGGGTTCCTCAGTTGGAAACCAGAAGTCAAATAGAGCTCTAAATAATTACTTTACATTATTTGATAGGATTGCTGATGCGTGTTTGTTCCTCTCTTCCTTGCCAGACGTAAGACGAATCTTGTTTCTTACAGAGCATTCAGATTCTTGAGCTTGTTTATTAATTATAACAGTGAACTAGTTATCAACTATTCTTGGAACTAGTAAAGTAACAAACGCCACTGAAGACTTGTATTGTTTATAGCTTCACGATCAGTTAGGTTTATTCCCGGCAACAACAACAACTGGAGAGCTCGGAGACAGGACGCCCAGGGGTGCGCTCTTGTCTGGACTGCTGTGGTTGAGTCAACACCTCTTCTGTGTGACTCTGTCTCCTCCTCTTCCCTTACTTTATCCTGTGTCTAGTTTACAAAGCTAAGTACAGTGTAGCATGTACGTTTTCTGGCATGAGTGTGTAGTAATGTGTATAGGCTGCGCTAGTGTTTATATTGCTAAGTTACTCTAAGGAGTCTCAGAGGAACCACTTGTGCTCAAGTGGTACCAAGCTACCTAGAGTCTTTGCTAGTGTCCCTTGCCTAGTAGACTTTACCCTAGCTTGTCCTAATTGTAAAACCTAAATTGTAAATTTCCAGGGTCACATTCTAAATATATCAAAAAAAGTTTCAAAAACTGTTGGCATTCTTTCTAAGATCAGATATTATGTACCCCGCCCTGCCCTGGTGACTCTCTATTACTCCCTCATCTATCCATATCCTCAACTATGGTATTTGTGCTTGGGGTTCTACTACCCAAAATCATTTACGTCCTCTTATTACCCAACACAAAGCTGCTATTAGGACAATATCCAACTCTGGCCCCAGACATCACTCGGTACCCCTACTCAAATCTCTGAATATGTTAGACATTAAGTCACTGCACATTCTCTCTTGTGTATTATACATATATAAAACGCTGAACTGTAATGCCAATCCTGACCTCAAAAGCTTCATTGAAGGTTGTAACAGAACCCATGAGCACCACACCAGAAATAAATACAGTTTTGATATTCCTAGAGTACGTCTTAATCAAACTAGAAATGCTCTACAAATCAAGGGACCCAGAATGTGGAATGACCTTCCCAACCATGTTAAAGACTGTACCTCTCTCAACCAGTTTAAGAAAAAAACTAAACACTACCTAATAAATTCCCTGTAACCTACCTCACTCCTCTATTGTCAACCCATGTCTGTTATTTTTTGTTTAATCACCACTGTTTGTCAACCTATTGTATTTGTGCTGCTTTTTCAGTCATGTTCCCCTTTTTTTTTATCTTTATTTGTATTTGTTCTCAACACTTTTTATTCTTTATGCTCAATTAGTATTAAGTTCTAGATATTAATGTTTTTCTTGCCCGAAACGCATTGCGTAATAGTGGCTTTAGGCATTGTATGTACTAGCTCTATCTATATATCAATCCATTAATGTAACATCACTTGTATGTATGTATGTACCTTACCTGAATAAACATATTTATTTTATTTTATTTTATACCTTGTATCCTGCCTACGTGGACCAAGGCTTTTATTTATTATTTATTTATTTATTTATTTATATACAAGAAAGTACATTGGGTTTGTGAGAATACATAGCATAGTATTTACAATCTTGTAAAGCCACTAGTATGCACAGCGTTTCGGGCAGGTCCTTAATCTAACAGATAATTTCAAGTAGGTAAATTCTAGCAGAATTAATAAAATGATAACAGATACATTGCAAGAAAAAAAATGAGATGAGAGAGATTAGTAAGTATATTAAAGCACATTGGTATATTAAAGCTCTGACTGATAACATTGACAACTTGATTGGTAATTTAAACAAGATTAATAGGCACCATACAGCAGATTGATAACACATAAGAAGACAGCAATGATCACAATAGTAAAGATGTTCGGATTGGGTACATAAAGATTAGGAGATTGGATAGCAAATGATACAGTGCAATTTTAAAGCAAAAGGTAAAAAACTATAGTTTTAGTTTAGTTCATTTATTATGCACCCCATACCCATCCTGTGGGCGGTAGTGGAAAGGGTTACAGAGGCACATAATGGGCTCAGGGACTGAACCCCACAATTCATTTAGCTAAGCAAGTTACAATCTTGATGAGCTAGTTACAAAATTTAATATAAGTCGTCACATCAACAATGGGTTCGAGATCGACCTCAAGTACAGGTTCTAAATTAAGCAACTGACATATGTGGAGAGCTAGTGTCAAAATTTATATGTTTGTCCTGCACACCGCCCCCCATCCAGTGGGCAGCGGTGGATAGGTTACAATAAAGTTACAGGTTAACTTTATTGCGGTGGATAGGTTACAATACAATAACAAACTCACCCTTAACATTGACAAAACCTTCTATATTCTGTTTGGCAATAAATCCTCTAGTCTTATAAATCTCAAAATAAACAATACCCAAATTTGTAACAAATTAGATGGCAAATTCCTTGGCATTCTCATTGACCACAAGCTGAATTTCCAGGGACACATTCTAAATATATCAAAAAAAGTTGCAAAAACTGTGGGCATTCTTTCTAAGATCAGATATTATGTACCACGCCCTGCCCTGGTGACTCTCAATTACTCCCTTATCTATCCTTATCTCAACTATGGTATTTGTGCTTGGGGTTCTACTACCCAAAATCACTTACGTCCTCTAATTACCCAACACAAAGCCGCTATTAGAACAATATCCAACTCTGGCCCCAGACATCACTCGATACCCCTACTCAAATCTCTTAATATGTTAGATATTAAGTCACTGCACATTCTCTCATGTGTATTATACATATATAAAACGCTAAACTATAATGCCAATCCTGATCTTAAAAGCTTCATAGAAGGTTGTAACAGAACCCATGAGCACCACACCAGAAATAAATACAGTTTTGATATTCCTAGAGTACGTCTTAATCAAACTAGAAATGCTCTGCAAATCAAGGGGCCCAGAATGTGGAATGACCTTCCCAACCATGTTAAAGACTGTACCTCTCTCAACCAGTTTAAGATAAAAACTAAACTCTACCTAATAAATTCCCTGTAATCTACCTCACTCCTCTATTGTCAACCCATATCTGTTATTTTCTTTTTTTTTTAATCAACACTGTTTGTCAACCTATTGTATTTGTGCTGCTTTTTCAGTCATGTTCCCCTTTTTTTTTTTTATCTTTATTTGTATTTGTTCTCAACACCTTTTATTCTTTATGCTCAATTAGTATTAAGTTCTAGATATTAATGTTTTTCTTGCCCGAAACGCATTGCGTAATAGTGGCTTTAGGCATTGTATGTACTAGCTCTATCTATATATCAATCCATTAATGTAACATCACTTGTATGTATATACCTTACCTGAATAAACATCTGAATCTGAATCTGAATCTGAATCACTTTGTTACTACCTACAGTTAGCAAACTGGGGATATTTGGCTAAAGTTTCTGGTAGCAGATAATTTTGAATGAAATATTGACACATCGCTGGAACATTGGTTATAGAATTGTCTCTAAATTCACGTATCTTTTCGCACTCCATCACATAGTGACGGAGGGTGTGCGAATAATTTTGTTGACACAGTTTACATTTGGTCAGGTCTACATCAGCAGATAATGAGAATTCCCAGAGATACATGTAACGGAGTCTAAGCCGAGCAGTAGTAACATCTAGAAGTCTGCTGATTTTATTGGATGATCCATAGATGTGTGGCTTCTCTTGCATGATAGTATGATGATAGATGGAATTACTGGTGTCAATTTCACTTTGCCTCAGATCTACAAGATCTTGTTGAAGTTCTCGGTGTACTGCTGCTCTCAGATTGCTCATTGGCAATCCAAGGTTACACTCAACGGCTCCTTTAAAGGCAGATTCTTTGGCTAACTTATCAGCTCTATCATGCATTCGGAGGCCAACATGAGATGGAGACCACATGAAATGGACTCTGTTACCATCCTTAATAATTTTGTTGTATTTGTGTCTAGCTTCGGACACGAGCATGTTACAGTTATGTCTACAAGAGTTGAGAGCATTTAAGGATGATAAGGAGTCACTTACAATTAATGTATCAAGTTTGGAGACTTGTACACATTTCAGTGCAAGGATCAAGGCAAATAGTTCGGTCTGAAGGTAGAGGCCCAATTGTTTATACGGACTCCCCACTCAAAGTACAAGCCATCGCCTATTTATTTATTTATTTATTTATTTATTTATTTATTTATGCATATACAAGAATGTACATAATGAATGTGAGGATACAAATATGGTAATTACAGTCTTGTAAAGCCACTAGCACGCGCAGCGTTTCGGGCAGGTCCTTAATCTAAGAAAATTTTAAGGAGGTAAATACTTGCAAAATTTATAGACAAAAAAATGATAACAGTTACATGAAATGAAAAAAAGAAGATGAGAGAAAATTGTAGGTACAGTATATTAAAGCACATAGGTAGCTAAGATTGATTGCAATGACAGCTTGAATGGTAGTTGACAAAAATTGGTAGTCACAATACAGCATATGGCTAGCACATAAAAGAAGACAGCAATGAACACAATGATAAGGTTGTTTGATATTACATAAAAATTAGGAGATTGGGTAACACTAGGTACAGAGCAAATTTAAAGCTCAGTGTAGGAAACTAAGAAGATGAAGTTAGGTACTTTTTGGTTTTGCTTTTAAATAAGGCAAAGGTTTTACAGTTTTTCAATTTACTAGGGAGTGAGTTCCATAGACTAGGTCCCTTAATTTGCATAGAGTGTTTACACAGATTAAGTTTGACCCTGGGGATATCAAAGAGATATTTATTTCTGGTGTGGTGATAATGGGTCCTATTACATCTGTCCAGGGAGAGTTTCAGAGCATGGTTTGCATTTAAGAACAGGGTTTTGTAAATGTAGTTGACACAAGAGAATGTGTGGAGGGAGTTAATATTTAGGAAGTTTAGGGATTTAAACAAGGGAGCTGAGTGTTGTCTGAAAGTAGAGTTAGTTATCATTCTGATAGCAGATTTTTGCTGTGTGATGATGGGCTTAAGGTGGTTTGCAGTGGTAGACCCCCATGCACAGATATCATAATTAAGATAGGGGTAGATTAGTGCATAATATAGTGAGAGGAGAGCAGAGTTAGGAACATAATATCTTATTTTGGAGAGTATACCAACTGTCTTAGAGACTTTCTTAGTTATGTGTTGAGTGTGGGTGCTGCGGTTGAGTCTCTTGTCTAGGAATAGGCCAAGAAACTTGCCATCATTTTTATTACTGATGTTAATGTTGTTTATCTGTAGCTGAATTGCATTCGATGATTTGCTTCCAAATATGATGTAGTAAGTCTTTTCTATGTTTAGTGTTAGTTTCTTAGTTGACATCCATAATGGACTTTTTAAATTCATTATTCACAACATTATTTAATGTTTAATTTAATATTTAATGTGGGTTGGGGTCTGAATAGATGAGGGAAGTATCATCAGCAAACAATATAGGTTTAAGAATATTAGAGACATTAGGCAGATCATTGATATATATATAAGAAAAAGAAGAGGTCCCAAGATGCTGCCCTGTGGCACTCCATCGGTTATTGGTAGAGTGGAAGAGGTTGTATCATTGATGGTTACAAATTAGTGTCTGTCACTAAGATAGGATCGGATATAGTCTAGGCCAAGGCCTCGGATTCCATAATGCTGGATTAAGTAAGTGGTAGTTGTGATTAACAGTATCAAAGGCTTTTCTTAGGTCAATGAAGAGTCCAATCGGAAACTCATTTTTGTCAAGGGCTGAGTAGATTACGTCAAGGAGACTAATGATTGCATCATTGGTGCTCTTTTGGGATCGGAAGACAAACTGGCAGGGGCTGAGTATTTCGAATTTTACGAGGTAGGAATAGAGCTGTTTGTAGATAATTTGTTTAAATATTTTTGATAGAATAGGTAGGTTTGATAATGGTCTATAATTATTTATGTCCACCGGATTGCCTCCTTTATGGACTGGCGTTACTCTTGATTTTTTAAGGATATCAGGGGAGGTATGACACTCAAGGGATTTGTTGAACAGCAGAGCAATAGGTGGCGCAAGGGCATGGGAGGTGCTTTTGTATACAATGGATGGGATTTCACTGATGTTCCCAGCTTTGGTTTTTAGTGAGTGTATGATGGACACAACATCTGTCGGGCTGACTGGTGAAAGGAGAAGAGAGTTTGGATAGCTGCCTGAGAGATATGTGTTAATATGTGTCTGAGTCTGTGGGATTTTTCTGGCAAGATTTGCAACAACCGATGAAAAGAAGCTATTAAATTTATTTGTCATTTCTAAATCAGTTGACGGTGTATACCAATCCTTAAAGAGTTTTATTTGGTTATGTGAGTGTTGTTTAGTTCCTAGGATAATAGAGATGGTTTTCCATGTGCTTTTCATGTTGCCTTTCGCTTCATTGAATCTATTCACATAATATGAAAGTTTTGCTTTTCTTATGATACTGGTAAGCATTGATGAGTACCTTTTAACTACTTTCTTTGTAACTAGGCCAATCCTAAGTTTCTTTCCATATTCATGTTTCTTGTTGATTGATTTCAAAATGCCACTTGTACACCATGGATTGTTTATTCTTTTGTCAGTTACTTGCTTGGTAAGAAGGGGACAATGAGTGTTGTAGAGGCCTAGAGTTTTGGAGAGGAAGAGGTTAGCTAAGGAACTTATATCCTGAGTTTTATTGAATTAAGAATCCCAGTTGATATTGTGAAGTGCATTTGTATGATTGCCTTAAGCTGATTCACTGTGTTACCTGAATGTAAGTTTCTTGCTTTCTGGTGGTGATATGTCCATGTTCGCTATGAGAAAGAGAGGATAATGGTCAGTTGTTCTGTCGTAGATTGTACCAGATACAAGGGGAGCTGTTATGTTAGTCCATAAGTGATCCAAGGTAGTGGCTGATGTTTGAGTGATTCGGGTAGGTTTGGTGATTGTGGGGATTAGCATACAGGAGTTCATGATGTTAAGGAAATAGTCAAGTTGAGAGTAATTTTGTTGACCCAGGTCAATATTGAAGTCTCCTCCCAGAATGAGGAGGAGACTTTTTGTTGAGACTGTTGTTTATAATAAGATTCCTTAGGTTATCTGAGAATGAAGCTATGTTAGTATTGGGAAATTTATAGATGGGTCCAATAGTGTTACGACCCTGGGTTCCTCAGTGGAAACCAGAGGTCAAAATTGAACTAAACAAGCTACGTTAGATTAGCAAAACGCAAGTCGATGTGTCTTTGTTTGTATCTTCTCTGCCAGACGTAAGACTAGTCTTGTTTCTCAAAGAGCATTTAAGGACTGAGCTTGGGGTTGATTATTAAATAACGGTAGTAACGATTGGTGAGACCTGGGGGTAGTATTTTGCCAGTGTTTTGGGTACCCCTAAGTGTTGTGTTTTGGTATTAGGGTACCACGTGGTCTCACTACCCTAAGCTGCATCCATTGTGGATGCCTACCCGCTGCCCCTCCTCGAGGACTGCATCGACGAGCTGGGAAACGCCAAGTATGTCTCGAAATTCGACCTCTCGAGGGGGTATTATCAAATCCCGCTCACTGTACGTGCTAAACAACCAACTGCGTTCGTGACACCCGAGGGTGTTTTTGAGTATCAAGTGTTACCGTTCGGCTTGTGTAATGCCCCTGCCACGTTCCAGAGACTCATGAACTCTCTGCTCGCTAAGGTGCCAAATTGTCGGGCGTATTTAGATGATATCGTGCTCTTTGACCGTAATTGGGCTGACCACATAGCTAGGTTACGCCAGTTGTTCTCAATTTTAAAGAACGCAAATCTAACCTTAAATGAAAAAAAGTGTCATTTTGGCCAAGGCACAGTAACATACCTCAGTTATGAAGTGGGCCAAGGAAAAGTGTTACCTCGGCAAGATAAAATCAGTGCCATTCTTGAGTATCCAGTGCTAAAGTCTAAAAAGGACGTTCAAAGATTTATCGGTATGTAGTGCGTACTATCGACGCTGTTGTCAGAACTTTTCCAGTGTTGCCTCTCCTCTCACAGACTTGTTGCAGAAGCCCGTTAAATTTAAGTGGTCATCAGACTGTGCAGAGGCATTTAAAAATTTGAAATTGATCTTAGCGTCTGCCCCAGTGCTTGCTAGTCCAAGGTTCGACCGACCGTTTAAAATTCATGTTGACGCGTCTGACTCGGGTGCTGGTGCAGTGTTGTTGCAAACTGGGGATGATCAGGTGGAACACCCAGTATATTATTACTCTGTGAAATTTGACAAGGCGCAACTCAATTATTCAGTGGTAGAAAAAGAGGCATTGGCGCTAGTGTTAACATGTAAAAAGTTCGAAGTTTACCTCACAGGTAATATAGTGGAAGTGTACACGGACCATAACCCACTGGTCTTCCTGATTCAGATGAAGGGGAAGAATAAACGCATCCTCAGGTGGGCATTGTACCTACAGGACTTCAATCTTTCCATTACCCACATACCGGGCCGGCTCAACGTGATAGCCGACGCTCTGTCCCGGTTGCCTGAATAACATTCATCTGAGCTACAGGAAGCCATTTACCAACTGTCATGCTTTAGTTATTTTTTTTTAGGTTCTCCTGTGACATTAAATATTCCGTGTCCAATTTATTTACTGCCCTGTTTTTTTGTGTATGTGTTTTTTTTTCTCAGAGAATTCCTTTGTACTTTTCTTGCAGAGAAATTGTTGTTTTTGATTGATTTTTTTTTTGTCATAGATTTTCCTTTTTATTCTATGTATACTCTTACAAAAAAAAATATGACTACTATTCTAGTAGTCACATTTTTTTTTTCTCTGAAGGGGGGAGGAGTGTTACGACCCTGGGTTCCTCAGTGGAAACCAGAGGTCAAAATTGAAGTAAATAAGCTACGTTAGATTAGCAAAACGCAAGCCGATGTGTCTTTGTTTGTATCTTCCCTGCCAGACGTAAGACTAGTCTTGTTTCTCAAAGAGCATTTAAGGACTGAGCTTGGGGTTGATTATTAAATAATAACATAGGCACCAACTATGTTTACTAATACTTTCTAATCATTTGTAATGTAACAATATGTTGCATAGGGGAAGACTTTTAATGTGCTTAGCTGCACGATCAATTAGGCTCCTCCCGGCACCACTACAATGCGGGAGGCCTGAGCTGGTCGCTGGGAGCGTTCTGCTTCTGGCTGGCGTTCGTGGGGACGAGAGCCTCTCTGTGGCTGCACCCCTACTCTGTGGCTGCATTTCTCCTCTTCTCCCTTCTCTTATTTCCCTTACCTTAAGTTCCTGTACCATTAAGTTAAGTACTGTATGTTTAATTGTGCCTACTCTGGTAGTAACGATTGGTGAGACCTGGGGGTAGTATTTGCCAGTGTTTTGGGTACCCCTAAGTGTTGTGTTTTGGTATTAGGGTACCACGTGTTCTCACTACCCTAAGCTGCATCCAGCTTCAGTGCTTATCCAGTAGTACTTTACCCTAGCTTGTTCTTAGTGTAAACTTTGTATCCTGCCTAAGTGGACCAAGGCTTTTAACGTAAGATAGTGTGGTAAAGTTATTATTATTATTGTTTTTGGTGTGAGTGTATATGGGGGGTTGTTAAGGGGTTAATAAATAAGTAAATTAGAACAGAGTATCCCTTCTTCCTGTGTGGGAGTGTGCATTGATCAACCTTTAGTCTGACATGGTCTAGTAGCAAGTTATTATTACTGTGGATAGTTTATTTTGGGGGCCGGGCCTTTTAGTTCTCCCTCATTTGATAACTCTGTATTCTAACTACCCTTACCCCTTAATAGTACCAGTTCCCCATAGAAAGCCCACCATTTTTCTTAACAAATAGTCAAGGAGGATTTAAGGGATTTAATTGTAAACTGAGCAAAAGTATATTCACAGTAGTCATCTCTATCACTGATAACACTGTTGCAGATAAATGTATCTCGGTAATATATAGCTGTGCCACCACCTTTTTTATTAGGCCTACAGTTGTGAATGGCTTTATAACCAGCTAAGTTGTAGAGTTGGATATATTTTTTTGTTTTTGTTTTGCATGGATATTCCTGCGCGAGTTGGGTATAGTCTTTACTTAGCCAAGTTTCCTATTAAAATAATGAACGATAAGTTAGTACCTAGTGCTGTGAGTAATGCCTTTATATCGTCAAAATGTTTACCAAGTGATCTAACATTTTGGTTGTAAACTGATAAACAGGTGCTATTTTGGAGTTTGTTTTTAGCCTGGTGTGCTGTGAAATACTTGCAATAATGATGATCAATGTGCTGGTTGGTAGTAGATATGAGACACAAGATTTAGATCAGGATCAATATCAGTGTGCATAGAGATGCAGAGGGATCACGATACATTAAGACAAGCAATTACAGAAACAGTTAAATACTAAATCTGCTGTAAAAACAAAGTAATTATAGCAAAACACAAGAATAGAAACAAATACACATAAAATAGTAACAAATTAGAAGTAAAATAAAGATCCCATAGATAGCCAGGAAGGATACAGAAGTTAGGTAAAAGAAGAAAAAATCAGTAAAGACTGACAATATAAATGTAAAATAAAAATAATAAGAAAAATAATAATCATAAAGTAAAATGATCTTAAAGATAATTAGCTTAGTAATAGTTAGTTAAAATCCTGTAATTAGTATGAACCTAGGAAAATAAAGTGAGCTCAAATAAATAATCTAAAAAAAGACATAAATCTAAGTAAAAGTAGAAATTTTCCCTAATATAAGTCAAGTATAAAAATAAACAGGGTGAGATTATATTTATGTGGAAGATTTTACTATGTTACTGAAGTAGATGCTTATATAAACAATTATACTATTAATTAATTCCAATAAATGATTACTAAGAAACAAATTCCAAGTTACTTTAAATATAACAGAGAAATAAAGAAACCTAGGTTTACTGACAATTAAGAACAAATAATTAGAGTAAAAAACAAGAAATTGGGGAGTTCTGCTTAATTGTTAGTTTTCTGTAGTAGTTCTAACTAGATTACGGGTTTGTTTTGGAACGCCTATCATTCTGGGTGCCTGGTCCGGTCAATGGCAGACATAGAATGCTCCACAGACAAAAAAGGTGACACCCTTTGTGTCAACACCTGCATCAGAGGAGCTCCAGGATATTTCAAAGTCCTAAGTATTGTAGAACAGGTTGATGATAGTGAGTGGTGTCCCAATGCAAATACAAACAAAAATACATATATTTATTCAGGTAAAGTACATACATACAAGGTAAGATACAAATGTTGATGGATTTATAGATAGAGCTAGTACATACAATGCCTAAAGCCACTATTACGCAAAGCGTTTCGGGCAGGAAAAACACTAAGACTAAAACTTAATGCTAATTGAGATTAAAGCATAAATTGTGTTGAGAAAAAGTAAGAAAAAAATTAAAAAAAGGGGGGGGGGGAAGCATGGCAAAAAAAAAGCAAAAATACAATTTGGTCAACAAACAGCATTGTTTAAAATCGTAGACATGGGTAGACATTTAAGGGTGAGGTAGGTTACATTGAGTTAATTAGGTAGTACCTAGTTTTTATCTTAAACTGGTTGGGAGAGGTACAGTTTTTAACATAATTGGGAAGGTTATTCCACATTCGAGGTCCCTTGATTTGTAAAGCATTTCTAGTTTGATTAAGTCGTACTCTTGGAATATCAAAACGGTATTTGTTTCTGGTGTGGTGCTCATGGGTTCTGTTACAACCTTCTAGGAAGCTTTTAAGGTCAGGACTGACATTACAGTTCAGCGATTTATATATATAAAATACACATGAGAGGATGTGAAATGACTTAATATCTAACATATTCAGAGATTTGATTAAGAGTACCGAGTGATGTCCGGGGCCAGAGTTAGATATTGTCCTAATAGCAGCCTTGTGTTGAGTAATTAGAGGACGTAAATGATTATGGGTAGTAGAACCCCAAGCACAAATACCATAGTTGAGATAAGAATAGATGAGAGAGTAATAGAGTGTCACCAGGGCAGGGCGAGGTACATAATATCTGATCTTAGAAAGAACGCCAACAGTTTTTGAACTTTTTTGGATATATATAGAATGTGTCCCTGGAAATTCAGCTTGCGGTCAATGAGAACGCCAAGGAATTTGCCATCTACTTTGTTATAAATTTGGGTATTGTTTATCCTGAGATTTATTTGATTTGAGGATTTATTGCCAAACAAAATATATAAAGTTTTGTCAATATTGAGGGTGAGTTTGTTGGCAGTTAGCCAGTGATGGACTTTATTTAGCTCAGTTTAGCTTCACTTTATTCACTGTGACGCTTAGAGCAGGGGGGGGGGGGGGAGTCAGGACTTGAGTAAATGAAGGTCGTGTCGTCAGCAAATAGAATTGGTTTGAGATGTTGGGAGGCATTTGGAAGGTCATTAATGTAGATGAGAAAGAGGAGAGGGCCAAGTATGCTGCCCTGGGAACACCAATGTTGATGGGTCGGGTGGGAGAAATTGAATTATTCACAGAAACATACTGGAGCCTGTCAGTAAGGTAAGACTTAAGGTACTGCAGGGAGTGACCTCTGACTCCATAATGTTGTAATTTAAGAAGAAGGTTTTGGTAGTTGAAAGTGTCAAAAGCCTTACGCAGGTCCACAAATAACCCAACAGGGAACTCATTTTTATCAAGAGCTGCATGTATCAAGTTAATCATACTAATAAGTGCATCATTCATGCTTTTTTGGGATCTGAAGCCATGTTGACAAGAGCTAAGTATATTGTGTTTGGCTAGATAAGAGTAAAGCTGCTTGTAGATAAGTTTTTCAAACATTTTAGATAAGTTTGGCAGAATTGATATAGGTCTGAAGTTGTTAACATCAGTGGAATCACCACATTTGTGGACTGGGGTTACTCTCGCTTTTTTAGCATATCCTGAAAAGGTTTGGAGTTCAAGTGACTTGTTGAAGAGCAATGCAATGGCAGGAGCTAAAAATCTGTAGGCTTTTTTGTAAATAAGAGTTGGTATCTCCTCAAGGGCACTAGACTTGGTTTTAAGGGAAAGAATTATGTCAGTAACATCAGTGGAATTAGTAGGCATTAGGTACAGAGACTCTGGATAGTTACCTGTAAGATAATCCTGAATATTAGTACTAGAAGATGGAATATCATTTGCAAGGGATGACCCAATGGAAGAGAAGAACCTTTTGAACTTAAAAGCAGTGTCAGAGGCTGAAAGAAGACCATAACTAATTGACAGGAGTGTTGGTTTATTTTTAAAAATCTTCTTTGATCCCAATATTTGTGAAATTGCGCTCCATGTTTTCTTAATGTTGCCCTTTGTGTGGGTAAATTTATCTTCGTAGTATTTAGTTTTGGCTCTTCTAATTATATTAGACAGCAATGATGAGTAATTCTTTGAAAATTCTTTGGAGACGATTCCTAACCTATACTTCTTCTCAAGGTCATGTTTTTTATTAATGGATTTAAGTATCCCCTTTGTAAGCCAAGGATTTTTTAGCCTTTTAGTTGTGACTTGATTCGTTAGCATAGGACAGTGGGTGTTATAAAGGTTGAGAGTTTTTTGAAGAAAAGATTGCACTGCTAGGTTGATGTCCCCTATGTTACCTAACTCGGACTCCCAGTTGACATTAGCAGCAGCAGCTATAAAATTGCCTATAGCAGTTTCATTGTGCAACCTAAAGCTTATCTCCCTTGTCTGTAGAGGTGGTTTGTTAATGTTAGTTAGGAGAAATGTGGGGTAATGGACTGTAGTGCTATCGATGATTATTCCTGAGGTAAGCAGAGAGGTTATGTTGGTCCAGATGTGATCAAGAGCTGTGGCAGTACTATCAGTGATAGATATGATAGAGCCCAATAGGCTCAGGAACCTGTACACTTGTTGATTGAAGATTGAAATGCGGGACTAAAGAGCCAGAGCTCAACCCCCGCAAGCACAATTAGGTGAGTACATACATTTGTCTCATTTACTCTGACAGAGTGAGGTAGCTGATAGAGAAACTAGTGTGCAATTAAGCGCTTAATCACTGAAGGTTATTAAGGTGCTTTCACAGGCTCAGGTTATATAGTTTCATCGCATACATTCATTGTATAAGTGATACATTACATTGTCAATCTAGGGTACAAGTCCAATATATGAATTTATGTGGTAATTACTCATGGGCATTTCTATAGGCTATTGCTCCTCGAGCCTCTGTGAGAGGGCCAAGTTCTGGCTCGTGGTCCCTGGTATGGTCCCCGTGGCTAATAATATACATATCAGCCTGGAGAGCTCTGGGGAACCTCCGGGTCTCACACAGAAAATGACGTTTCATTACATTCAACGCTGGTTTTCTTTTAATTTCCCATGATGTTTCTATGCCATGATCACATATCAGCTCCCTCCATGAGATGTTTTGCAATTCCTCTCTCATTCCCAGATAGTTTCCTCAATGGTAATCTAGAAGATCATCATCTTGGACCTTTACAAGAGTTTCTGTAATTTTATTCCATCTTAGAATATTGTGATCATAAGATGGACTGAGCTTTTCCCCCCCTACTTGAATTTGATCAATCATACCTTCTACGGATGTTAGCACACGGTTCAGAATGCCGTTACCTTGAGTGAGCTCTACCACAAGCTATATGAGACATGAGTCTTGCACCTGGTCTAGAAATATATCTCCTTCTGCTTGTGATGTTAGATTTACCCAATCTATTGTCTCGTGGTTAAAATCGCCCATTATAAGAGTTTGGGTTTGTGAAAAAGCATTGATCACATTATGCAGATCAGTAACTTTCTCTGCTGTTGCTGTGTCAGCCTTGTAGCATACTCCCAATGTCAGTATGTTACAATTTTTATCTAGTTGACAACAATCTCTCTTTTGTTATGCTTACTGGAACGTGGTTAAAAGAGGATACTACACAACTCTTCAACATTCCAAACTACTCAGCAATTCACAACTGTCGACCTATTCAGAGAGGTGGTGGTACTGTTCTTCACTATCACCAAGAACTGACATGCTTAAAGTAATTATCTCTTATAATTAAAAGAGACTCCTGTGGAGAGTATATCTTTGCCTGTTTCAGAGTCAAGGGTGTCTCGAGGGTGGCGAGGCTGTCCTGACTGTGGGAGCAGTCTACAGAATTCCTAACACTGATGTGTCCGAATTGAACTCTAACCTTAGAAATCTAATATTGGATACCAGACTGAACAAAAACCATCTTATAATTTCTGGGGACTTTAATATTGAGCTCTGCGACCCTGATAACCCTCCTGCTGCTAGTTTCCTCAACTGTATGAATTCCTGTTTCCTCATTCCCTTAATCAATAGTCCTACTAGAATCACTGATAGTACTGCCTTTGCTCTTGACCACATCTGGACTAACATAACCTCTCCGCTTACTTCAGGCAAAGTCATTGATAAGACCACAGACCATTACCCCACATTTCTCCTAATTAACATTAATAAACCACCTCTAGACACAAAGAAGATAAGCTTTAGGCTGCACAATGAAACTTCTATAAGCAACTTTATTGCTGCTGCTAATATCAACTGGGAGACTGAATTAGGTAACATAGGGAACCTAGGTACACTTACATCGCATCAGGGTGCTGCAACCCATCCTCCGAATTGACAGTACAATTTAATACTAAGTGTAATAAGTACATTTTCTTACTGTCATCCACAGTACATAATTGCACTTATGGGGCTGTTACATTTACCTACCCCATTTATTCTCCTCGTTCTCTGTCAAAACATAGAATCTTAGGATAAAGTTTTCAAGTTCAAATTGCTTCACACAAGTTTTAAATATCAGGAATTTCTTTTTCAGTTTTATTAAACAATAGAGATTATATACAAAATTGAAAAATATCCTGAGTTACTTTACAATTTATTGATATATTTTAGTTTTGTTTTATTAGTTTTATAAAACAATAATATCAATATAGCTATAGGTCAAGTACTAATTGTAATTAAGAAGCAATAAAATTATTATCTTCAAAAACTAAGACGGTTAGGTGAGGTCGTGGTTTTTGTTATGAATACATATGGAAACTAACTGTAAACTCTCTCTAACATGGTCCACATAATGTTACCTATATAGCATTGATGTAGCATTACTTACAATAAACATACAAGGATGTTTTCAGATCTATGACATTAGGCTACTGCTATAAGTAGACATCTAATATATATATATATATTATATATATATATATATATTATATATATATAATATACATTTATATATATATCCACAATTACATGTCATACATCTTTTGCTACAGAATTAATATAGACTTGGAAATGTATGTCACACATTGACAATATATAAAATAAGATTAATATATGGTAACATGAGATTACATCATATGCACAATATTCGTGATACGAGGCTATCAACCAAGCTATCACTGTATAGCTTGACCACACTCATATACCAATCTCAGTATGATCATACTGGTGTATGCGTGGTCATAACAGTTTTCTATTCAGTTTTTTAGGTAAACTCAAATATTCACAATATATTTGACTACGATTTAATACTAAGTGAAAATAAGTACAATTCCTGACTGCTATGAATAGTACATAATTGCACTTATTTGTGCTCTTACATATACCTCCCCATTTTTGGAGGACAGGCATCAGGCTTAAATACCCATGTGCATGGGAAATAGGTTTACAGGTTCCGGAAGATGAGAGGAAATGTTAACACTGTGGAGAAATGCCCGACAGACCACTGGAACATTATCTAACACAGTGCACAGTTACAAACCCATCAAGATTTCAACTTAGATTCAACAGAGCAGAAGTTGTCAAACACATATGGCAAAATCTTACTGAAGCGACCATACGAGTCATAAATACTCATACTCCGCCTAAGTAAAACAGAAACAAGCAACACTTAGTGGGCAAGCCAGAGGCTTAGGGCCCGCGCAGGAATATCCCTTCAGTCTGTGTGTAGTGGTAAGACACTCGCCTGGCGTTCCGCGAGCGCTTTGTCATGGGTTCGTATCCTGGCCGGGGAGGATTTGCTGGGCGCAAATCCTTAACTGTAGCCTCTGTTTAACGCAACAGTAAAATGTGTTCTTGATTGTAACAACGATTCTTCGCGGCAGGGATCGTATTCCAGGGACCTGCCAAAAACGTTACGCGTACTAGTGGCTGTACAAGAATGTAACAACTCATATATATCTAAAAAAAAAATCAACCTAGCAGTGCAAACATTTCTTCAGAAAACTCTCTAAAAGGTTAAACACTCCATGGCTTACAAAAGGTATACTGTACATAAATCTATTAATAAAAAAAATGACCATGAGAAGAAGTATAGGTTAGGAGTCGTCTCCAAAGAAATTTCAAAGATTTACTCATCATTGCTGTCTAAAATAATTAGGAAAGCCAAAATAAAATACAACGACAATAAATTTACCCAAATTAAGGGCAACATTAAGAAAACATGGAACACTATTTCCAAAATATTAGGATAAAAAATTTTTTAAATAAAAAACAATACTCCTATCCAATAACGATGGGGTGCTTTCAATCTCTGATACTGCTATTGAATTCAATAGGTTCTTCTCATCCATTGGGTCATCCGTTGCTAATGATATTCCATCCTCCCTTACTAATGTTAAGGACTACCTTTCAGGTACATCCAGACCTTACATACAAAATCTCTGTACCAAACTCCTGCTAATTCCATCCAGTGGGAAGCGGTGGGACAGGTTACAGTCACTTAGTTACTCCCTACAGTTTGCAAACTGGGGATATTTGGCTAAAATTTCTGGTAGCATACCATTTTGAATGAAATATTTACTACATCAATTCTGCCAAACTTGTCAAAAATATTTGAAAAGCTAATCTTCAAGCAGCTTTACTCTTATCTAGCCAAACACAATATACTTAATTCTTGCCAATATGGTTTCAAACCCAAAAAAGCACTAACGATTCACTGATTAGTATGATTACCTTGATACATGCACCTCTTGATCAAAATTAGTTCCCTGTTGGGTTATTTATGGACCTGCGTAAGGCTTTTGACACTGTCAAGCACCAAAACCTTTTTCTTAAATTACATCATTATGGAGTCAGAGGTCACTCCCTCCAATACCATCAGTCTTACCTTACTGACAGGCTCTAATATGTTTCTGTGAATAATTCCATTTCTACCACCCTACCCATCAACATTGATGTTCCACAGGGCATCATACTTGGCCCTCTCCTCTTTTTCATTTACATTAATGACCTTCCAAATGCCTCTCATCACATCAAACCAATCTTATTTGCTAATGTTACAACCTTCATTTTCTCCAGTCCTGATCCTCTTGTTATAAAATTAACGTCGGGTTCAAGGGTTCAGGGCTCAGGGTTCTTGGGTTCAAACTCTGCAAACTACCTTCTAGGAAGCATTAAGGTCAGGATTACAGTTCAGAGTTTTAAATAGATAGAGTACACATGAGAGGATGTGCAGTGACCTAATATCTAACATATTCAAAGATTTAGGATTGGCCTAGTTACAAAGGAAGTAGTTAAGAGGTACTCATCAGTGCTTACTAGTATCATAAGAAAAGCTAAACTTTCATATTATGATCTTAGATTCAAAGAAGCAAACGGCAACATGAAAAGCACATGGAATACCATCTCTAACTATCCTGGGAACTAAACAACACTCCCACAACCAGATAACACTCTCTAAGGATGGCCTTACACCGTCATCTGATTTAGAAATGGCGAATGAATTTAATAGCTTCTTTTCATCGGTTGGTGTTAATCTTGCCAGTAAAATCCCACAGACTCAGACACATATCAACACATATCTCTCAGGCAGCTATCCAAACTCTCTTCTCCTTTCACCATGTCAGCCCGTCAGATGTTGTGTCCATCATACACTCACCTAAAAACCAAAGCTGGGATTTCACCATTAGTGAAATCCCATCCATTGTATACAAGAGCGCCTTCCACGCCCTTGCGCCACCTATAGCTCTGCTGTTCAACAAATCCCTTGAGTGTCATACCTTCCCTGATTTCTTTAAAAAAGCAAGAGTAACGCCAGTTTATAAAGGAGGTAATCCGGCAGACATAAACAATTATAGAACAATATCAAACCTACCCATACTATCAAAAATATTTGAAAAAAATATCTACAAACAGCTCTACTCCTATCTCACTTATTTTGTGCCGTGTGTGGTGAACCTCATAAATCTGAGGTGTGTTTTAAACTCATAAAGGAACTGCAGTCAGTAAGTGAAAAATGCATAAACTGTGGCAGGAGCGGTGTTCAAGCCTGGCACCTTGACCTAGATTCAGGAAGCTCTGTGTATTTCTTCGTAAGTGGGTTTGCTACGAAGGTTCCTAAGTGTGCCCTAAGAAGATGCTTAGGTGCAATTCAATAACGTCCACTTAGGAAGAAAATTGTTGGTTCACCTGCGTGCCGATAGAGGTCACTACTGTGTTTCGTTTGGCCAATCAGAGAGCAGCAACATTCTTCATATTAAAGATTTAGCGCTGGCTTATCGGAGCTCTACTGCCTCCTATTTACGTCGAATTTTCTTATAAAATTAGTATATTTCGAAGTAAAACAATGTTTTTTCAACTTCTACAGCCAGCACCGACATTGTAGTAAACAAATTTATTTAATTAATTTATTTATTTATTTATTTATGCATATACAAGAATGTACATAATGAATGTGAGGATACAAATATGGTAATTACAGTCTTGTAAAGCCACTAGCACGCGCAGCGTTTCGGGCAGGTCCTTAATCTAAGAAAATTTTAAGGAGGTAAATACTTGCAAAATTTATAGACAAAAAAATGATAACAGATTACATGAAATGAAAAAAAAAAAAGATGAGAGAAAATTGTAGGTATAGTATATTAAAGCACATAGGTAGCTATGATTGATTGCAATGACAGCTTGAATGGTAGTTGACAACAAATTGGTAGGCACAATACAGCAGAAACAATATAAGATTGATTGCAATGACAGCTTGAATGGTAGTTGACAAAAATTGGTAGTCACAATACAGCATATGGCTAGCACATAAAAGAAGACAGCAATGAACACAATGATAAGGTTGTTTGATATTACATAAAAATTAGGAGATTGGGTAACACTAGGTACAGAGCAAATTTAAAGCTCAGTGTAGGAAACTAAGAAGATGAAGTTAGGTACTTTTTGGTTTTGCTTTTAAATAAGGCAAAAGTTTTACAGTTTTTCAATTCACTAGGGAGTGAGTTCCACTCCCTAGTGAATTACAAATATGTTACATTTGTTGTTTACCTACGTAATTCTAAGAGATACTGTGTAGCTGTCCTTGTTGCTCGGAAGATGCGCTGACAATTATTGTATATATTTACTGAATTTACCCAAGGGCCACTAACTATCTAGTGACCTCGAAGAGGACAGAAAGCCGGCGGCTTGTTAAAGGTCCCACCAATTGTCTTAATGATATTTTTTAGCTGGAATTTGGCATTTACGGCTTCAGCGGGTAGGCGGTTCCATGGGTTTATAGCCCTCTTGGTGGAAAAAAAACATCTGTTTTCAGTCCTACTTGAGAGAACATATTCTCCAACACTATATCTGTGATTGTCCTGTTATCAGTGACTTCATACTAAATGGTATGAGGTATTTTGAGCTCTGTAATTACTTCATACACTCAGGAATATTGGAAGATATTCTTGTGCTGCACCCAGATTTTGCCAGTGGAGGCTAATAAATCAGCATTAAGTATTTTGTTCTCTCCTAATTCCATGTATGACTGGCCATCCTGTGAGGTGAGGATGTTGGATGACCTTGTAGCTGGTTTTTGATCTACACTGTGTGCTCCTTTATACAGAATAGGGAAGCAGCACATTGCTGTGTATACCTAAACATGTTTAAAAATACATTGTTTGAGAGGAGTCTTGTAGAAACTGGTAAGAGTAATTATAATATAATGTTTCCATGATTCAGTGCTTACCTCTTGTGAAAATCGCGAAGAGTTGTTTAGTCAGAGTTCGATTAGTTTTTTGTATTAAGGCTGGTATTTTCTAAATTGATTCCATGTACAGTATGTCTAACCATCCTGTGAGATGGGAGTATTAGATAAACTTATAGCTAGTTTTTTTATCTACACTGTGTAATATTCCATATAGAATAGGGTAGCAGCACATTGCTGTGTATACCTAATCTTCTTAATAAAAAAAAACAGTAATAAAGATTTTAAATTATAGTTTGTATTATTACAAATTCAGTACTGTATTATCCTTATTAAATCATGTTGACCATGGATCATTAAAATCTCATGTTGATATGTAATAGTCATATTTCTTTTGAACTGCTAATCCATGCTAATCATTCATTAAATTGTGCATTGTCTCAATTTTTCACTTCCTTGGATATACTGTACAGTACAAAAAGATAGGATAAAAATAAACCAGTAATATTTCTTTCATTATATTTTTCATTTAAATAACTGCATCATTATTTTTACAGCTGACAGGATTTGTTTTACCATACAGGTGCATTATTTGTTAAAAAAAAATTTGGTTTATTGTTACACACAATGGTGCTACATAGCCTTCCCAGCTTGGTGCCTTCTTTTAATACTTACTGATTAAAAAATAAATAATAAATACATTTTATTCAGGAAAAGTACATACAGTTGATTTACAAACATAATATTGGATTTATAGACAGAGCTAGTACATACAATACCTAAAGCCACTAATACTCATAGCATTTCGGGCAAGGTGTGAGGGAAAAAACACAGACTAAAACTTAATATTAATCGGGATTAGGTATAAATTGTGTTGAAAGAAGGAATAAAAAAATACAAAAAGGGGGTTAACATAGCATAAATCAGCAATTGCGCATGTTGGTGAACAGCGTTGTTTAAAAAATAGCAAGACATGGGTTGGCATTTAGGAGGTAAGTTAGGTTACATGGAGTTAATTAGGCAGTACTTGGTTTAACTCTTAAACTGATCGAGAGAGGTACAGCCTTTGACATGATTCGGGAGGTCATTCCACATTCTGGGTCCCTTGATTTGTAGAGCACTTTTAGTTTGGCTACACACAGCCAAATTGTGTAACAGGAAGAGGTCTTGGACACAAATTTGTTCCATGCTAAATGTAGAGGAATCAGCTGAGTATTCCTCATATAAAATAAGTTGACTCAGCTTATAAGGTAAATAAAATAAGCATTTCTCAAATAAGTAGCTGCCTCACCTCACTGCCTTACTGCTACATAGCCTTCCCGGCATGGTGCCTTCTTTTGATAATTACTTGTTCCACACCCAAATTGTATAACAGGAAGAGGTCTTGGACCCCTACTTCCCTCTCTCTTTTTTAATAATCTATATAGTCATAATTATAGCTTTAAGTATTCATTGAATAAAGTTTTTGACATTTTTACCCTTCTACTTACCTAACATCATTTGTGCAGCATATTTTTATTTTATGTCTCACCCAGATTTAATTTCAAAATAAAATCAAACTAAATAAATTAGAAAGGGGTATGTATAGCTAAAGTACACCCTTACTACTAGGTGAACAGGGGCATTTGGTGATCCCATCAGGCAGGGCTCATCACCTCTCATTTTTCATGTTCACCAGTGTTTATTTACTTAATAACTACTGGTATAATATCTTGCTATTATAAAACTAATTCTACTATCATCAAACACATATTTACTTCAAGTTTCAAGTAGAGAATGCATATATATCTAACACGAAGGACTCCTCTTCACTAGATTCACCAGCTATAATATTTTGGTCATGTTCCAATATCATAAATCGATCCCAGTGTTATGTAGTAAAGAAAAAATTACTTATATCCAGTTTACGTAAAGCTACGAGTGGTCGAAACCACATTTAAATCCCGGAATGAACTTATGAAGGTTTTTCCACTTAGTGTAGCTACTTGAATACGGACGTAGCCGCCACGAAGGCGCTAATAAGGAAAACGTTCTTAGCTAAAAAGAAAAACCTTCGTAAGTACCTTCCTGAATCCGGCCCCTTGACTGTGTCAAGCGACCAGCTGCTTACGGCCAGGTGCCCGGCCCCACCCACCCGGGAGGACGGTTGCAAGGTACGGCTGCCGGCTCTAATTCCTGTGCAGAGCCACCTGGACGTAGTGTTCGTAGCAGCTGGATACCAAATACTTCACCATCTGCCAAGCACCGAGTGCATAACGGGGCCAGACGACACGTGTCTGTTCAACCTGCGCCTGCCCGTCAGGTGCCAGGAACCTGCTGCCTCCCGGAGGTGTTGACACAACACTCGCCATACCCTTCACACCACCATGAAGAGCAGTTGCCAAATGCTGCCATCAGTCCCACTCGCTGTTCAGAGCCATCTGGAGGTGATGTTCGCTCCAGCTGGCTGCCAAACTCACCACCTTTAAATTACGAAGTGCACAAGGGGACCGGTACCAGACCGAAGACTCGTGCCATCATCCCAGATCCCCCACAAGAACCAGGTGCTGCATCTTCTGCCAGTGGTGGGCCTTCCCCTGATGTAGAGTGGCCACTTCCTGGTTCTGGAATAATATCACCTGCTGTGAGACCACCATCCACAGCTGGACCCCACAGTCAACTGGAAATGGGGGATAAGGAACTGGATCAAAATGAGACAGATCGCAACCTCAGCCTCCCTACCACCTCGCCCTTGGGTTGCTCCACTGTTCAAGCAGTGGTTGCCCTTCGTGACAGGTTGCAGGAACACCTTCAGCAGTCACAGCAGCAAACGGAGCGGCTGCAAGAGCAACTCCAACATGAGAAAAAATCCACCAGCGATATTTCGATGATGGTCACGCGTATGAGGGGACTTGTAAGCAATGACTGCCAAACTCCCCCTTCCACCCCTGAACTCTCCAAACATGTGTTCGCTTGTCTATCAGGGGAAACTTCTAGTGATCTTGAAACCTTGTGTAGTGGAGCCCTTCCACGCAGGTTAACTGCCAAAGTTGTGCTAAAGTATGTTCAAAACGACTCTATAGCTAGAAATGACAGACAAATTGTACTAGACCATTGGTTGCAAATGTGTGACAATGGTAATAAGCTAAGAAATGTTCCTGGATTTATATTGTAGTGTAATAGATAATATATATATAGATAATATACATTAAGTGAACTAATCAGTCCTACAGTCTCCGTGGTGTAGTGGTAAGACACTCGCCTGGCGTTCCGCGAGCGCTATGTCATGGGTTCGTATCCTGGCCGGGGAGGACTTACTGGGCGCAATTCCTTAACTGTAGCCTCTGTTTAACGCAACAGTAAAATGTGTAATTGGATGAAAAAACGATTCTTCGCGGCAGGGGATCGTATTCCAGGGACTTGCCCGAAACGCTACGCGTACTAGTGGCTGTACATGAATGTAACAACTCTTGTATATATCTCAAATAAAAAAAACAACTAATATTATCAATATATAATGCTGACTTTAAATGCACAATTAACTAAGTTATCCGTCCTAAGCTGGAACATTGCATCCCTCAAAAAAAGTTCTCAGATTTACATCACAAAGTAACAACTGAACACATCGATATTGTATGTCTCCAGGAGTGCAGAGTTCCCGCAAGATCCTCACCCCCGAAATTGCCCTCATTTGTTTCTTACAACCTCAGATCCAGTAACTCTTGCATTCTATACATCAAACAATCCCTACCCCATCAACTTCTGCCAGAAAAACAAACTGCCGGTCAATAGTATCATGGAGTGAGGATCTTTGTGGGCAACTCTGTTCTCAATGTATTTAATCTATATGCTCCAGCAGGAAAGGTAAATTATATTGATCTTCCGGCCTAGCGCTCAAGCAGAGCCCACCATCATTCTTGGTGACTACAATGCTAGACACAAGGACATTGGTGGCTCTCGCTTCAGTAACGGTAACGGGAATCAACTACTGTCGCTACTAAATAGTCACCAAGATGTGCAGATTGTGGGTGATCTTGAACCCACGCATATTTGTGGAGGCATTCTAGACCTCTGTGTTGGTTTCAACATCTCTCACGTCTGGTGCACATCATCTATTGTAACAGATTTGTTGTCAGATCATCACCCTAGATTGACTACTCTATGTATAGGAAATACCATCCTGCCCGGTGGGACTTTCAAACGCAAACGGCTCAGTGTTCCTCCTGCTCGACGTGAAGACTTTGTTGCTCATGTGTCAGAGTGGTACAGCACTTATGATCCCTCCACAGTCCAGACATTTAACGACGGTCTAGTACAGAGCATTCAGATGTTTGCTGACCCTTTAGGTCGGCCCCCTGCACCATCCAATAGTCGGAACGATATGAAAGGTAATAAACGCAATGCCTATTACAATGACCCCAAACTGCGTACTTTGAAACGCACTGCCAGACGAGTTGGGCTTGCATATAGGGAAACACGTATGCCAGCAATGCTCAAGCTCTTTCAGAAAGCCCTAGCCAAGGCGAGGGAGCGCATGACAGAGCTCAGGCAAGATAACTGGGAAACTTTTGTTAACAGTCTCAACTCTCACACCCCCCCCCCCTCAGCCAGGCATGGAAGGATATTAAAAGAATTAAAGGCGATAAGATCGGCCAAGTAGCACACCCTCACCCTCTACACAGAGCAAACGAGTTAGTCGATGCTTGGGCAACCACCTCTAGCTTCAATAATCTTCCCCCAGACACACAGTTCAGATTAAATGCTGGTTACGGAGATCGAGAAAGGCTCGTTGACTTCATGCTCCACAAGGAAGATGAATGCAACGTGCCATTTACTGAGTTTGAATTACTCGCGGCCCTAAACAAAGGCAAAGCCACATCCCCTGGTGAAGATGGTATCACTTATGACATATTGCGTCTGCTCCCTTTAGTACCAGGGAATCCCCTACTTGAGCTGTATAATATGAGCTATGTTACTGGGGAGCTTCCTAACTCTTGGACCAACAGTATAATCATTCCAATTCCCAAGCCAAATCAAGAGAATGCTTTCCGCCCAATTTCCCTTACTAGCTGCATTTGCAAAACATTCGAGAGAATGGTCATAAACCGTCTCCTCCAGAGAATAAGAACAATGCTATCCCCCCAGATATATGGCTTCATGCATGGAAGGAGTGTGCATCATTGCATCACCACCTTTCTTACCCCTGCACACTGAAAAGTCATATACCACCTTCCTAGATCTTAAGTCTGCCTTTGATATTGCAAATAGACATGTTATCTTGAGTGAGCTTGCAAGAATGAATATTGGTGGTCGGCTTCTTTGTTGGATCAGGGGTTACTTATCCAACAGGAAGTCATCTGTATTTTTCCAGGGGCATAGAAGTGTAACAAGAGACTTTGAACTAGGTACCCCGCAGGGTGGTGTCCTCAGTCCTACCTTATTTAATATCTTAATAAACACGCTGTTAAACTCTATACCGAGCAAACCCAACGTCCACATCATTAGCTATGCTGATGATATAATGATACACACCGCTGGGTATGCTAACACGCAGAACACTCTTAACTCTGTATTAGACTCATGTCAGGACCTAGGTTTAATTATCTCAGCAGAGAAAACAAAGATACTAAATCGGCGCCCACCCAGGCAGGGAGGAGCTGTTCGCAAGATGCAACTGTCTGATGGCTCCCAGCTTGACTATGTAAACAGATTCAAATACCTTGGCCTTGAGGTGCCACTGTATGGTCCTGTTGTATTCAGACTCTGTCGTCAGTATAAAGAGAGGCTCCGAGCTCTCAAGGCTGTTGCAGGTTATCACTCAGGCTATGGTGCCAATGTCAGAATTGTCAAAATGATGTACCTTGCATACATCAGATCTTTAGTGGATTATGCTGCACCTCTGCTTGTCTTGATGCCTGAAAGAAAGCTTGGAGGGCTTGAAAAATTGCAGAACGAATCCTTGAGGATAATCCTTGGGTGCCCTCGTACCACAAAGATACTTAATATGAGAAAGGAACTTAATATTCTGAGCGTTGTTGGAATAAACGAATATTCTTAATATTCTTACTGAAATTAACAGTCAAATTGGTATAAAAATGCTTAGGCTAACTCATCCTAATCCTTGCACAGAAGCCCTCTAGAATTTCTTTATTGAAGATCAGCATTGTTCCATATAGATAACAAAAACTGGAACTCAACTCAGAATGTATCAGGTTCATGATTTGTACCAAGAGAAACAACAACGGCACTTTCCTGCACCGTGGGATATTACACCCTTTCCAGTTTTAATCTCTCCCTTTCCACCCAAGAAGCAAATTAGAGATCAGCCCAAGCTTCGTCTTGAGGCAAAGCTCAACGCCTTAAGCCATACTGATGCTCTGTCCACAGAGCATTCTCTCTCTCAAATCATATACACTGATGGTTCCCTACACCGCACCACGGGTGCAGCTGGAAGTGCAGTTGTTCTGACAATGGGCGATGGCTTGTACTTTGAGTGGGGAGTCCGTATAAACAATTGGGCCTCTACCCTTCAGACTGAACTATTTGCCTTGATCCTTGCACTGAAATGTGTACAAGTCTCCAACCTTGATACATTAATTGTAAGTGACTCCTTGTCATCCTTAAATGCTCTCAACTCTTTAAGACATAACTGTAACATGCTCGTGTCCGAAGCTAGACACAAATACAATAAAATTATTAAGGATGGTAACAGAGTCCATTTCATGTGGTCTCCATCTCATGTTGGCCTCCGAATGCATGATAGAGCTGATAAGTTAGCCAAAGAATCTGCCTTTAAAGGAGCCGTTGAGTGTAACCTTGGATTGTCAATGAGCAATCTGAGAGCAGCTGTACACCGAGAACTTCAACAAGATCTTGTAGATCTGAGGCAAAGTGAAATTCACACCAGTAATTCCATCTATCATCATACTATCATGCAAGAGGAGCCACACATCTATGGATCATCCAATAAAATCAGCAGACTTCTAAATGTTACTACTGCTCGGCTTAGGCTCGGTTACAAGTATCTCTTGGAATTCTCATTATCTGCTGATGTAGACCTGACCAAATGTAAACTGTGTCAACAAAATTATTCGCACACCCTCCGTCACTATGTGATGGAGTGCGAAAAGATACGTGAATTTAGAGACAATTCTATAACCAATGTTCCAGCGATGTGTCAATCTTTCATTCAAAATTATCTGCTACCAGAAATTTTAGCCAAATATCCCCAGTTTGCTAACTGTAGGTAGTAACTAAGTGATTGTAACCTATCCACCGCTGCCCACTGGATGGGGGGCGGTGTGCAGGACAAACATATAAATTTTGACACTAGCTCTCCACATATGTCAGTTGCTTAATTTAGAACCTGTACTTGAGGTCTATCTCGAACCCATTGTTGATGTGACGACTTATATTGAATTTTGTAACTAGCTCATCAAGATTGTAACTTGCTTAGCTAAATGAATTGTGGGGTTCAGTCCCTGAGCCCATTATGTGCCTCTGTAACCCTTTCCACTACCGCTCACAAGATGGGTATGGGGTGCATAATAAATGAACTAAACTAAACTAACTAACTCGTAAAATTCAACATTCTTAGCCCCTGTCAGTTTGGCTCCCGATCCCAAAAGAGTACCAACGATGCAATTATTAGTCTCTTTGATATAATTTACTCAGCCCTTGACAAAAATGAATTTCCGATTGGACTCTTCATTGACCTGAGAAAGGCCTTTGATACTGTTAATCACAATTACCTCTTATGTAAACTCCATCATTATGGAATCCGAGGCCACACACTGAACTATATCCAATCCTATCTTAGTGATAGACACCAATGTGTAGCCATCAATAATATAACCTCTCCCACTCTACCAATAACCGTTGGAGTGCCACAGGGCAGCATTTTGGGACCTCTCCTATTTCTTATATACATCAATGATCTGCCTAATGTCTCCAATATTCTGAAACCTATTTTGTTTGCCGATGATACTACCCTCATGTACTCTAACCCCAACCCACATACACTAAATAATGATGTTAATAATGAACTAAAAAAAAGTCCACTTATAGATGTCAACCAACAAACTAACACTTAACATAGAAGAAACCTACTACATCTTATTTAGAAGCAAATCTACAAATGCAATTCAGCTTCACATAGACAATGTAAACATTAGCAATAAAAATGATGGAAAACTTCTCGGCCTATTCCTAGACAAGAGACTCAACTTCAGTACCCACATACAACACATAACTAAGAAAGTCTCTAAAGCAGTTTGTATACTCTCCAAAATCAGATATTATGTACCTAACTCTGCTCTCATCTCTCTATATTATGCACTAATCTATCCCTATCTTAATTATGGAATCTGTGCATGGGGTTCAACCACTGCAAACCACCTCAGGTCTATCATCACCCAGCAAAAATCTGCTATCAGAATAATAACAAATTCTGCTTTCAAACAACACTCAGCCCCTTGATTAACTCTCTAAACATGCTAAACATAATCTCACTCTACAAATTCTCTCGTGTCAACTACATTTACAAAACCCTGTTCTTAAATGCAAACCATGCTCTGAAACTCTCCTTGGACAGATGTAATAGGACCCATTATCACAACACCAGAAATAAATATCTCTTTGATATCCCCAGGGTCAAACTTAATCTGTGTAAACACTCTAATAATAAATAAATAAATAAATAAATATTTTTTTTTTTATTCAGATAAGGTACATACATACAAGGTAAGATACAAAAGTTGATGGATTTATAGATAGAGCTAGTACATACAATGCCTAAAGTCCACTATTACGCAAAGCGTTTCGGGCAGGAAAAACACTAAGACTAAAACTTAAAAAGAAAAATACTAATTGAGATTAAAGTATAAATTGTGTTGAGAAAAAATAAGAAAAGAATGGAGAAAAAAGGGGGAGAAACATGGCAGAAAAAACAAAAATACAATTTGGTCAACAAAACAGCATTGTTTAAAATAGAAGACATGGGTTGACATTTTGGGGATGAGGTAGGTTACATTGAGTTAATTAGGTAGTACTTAGTTTTTATCTTAAACTGGTTGGGAGAGGTACAGTATTTAACATAATTGGGAAGGTCATTCCACATTCGAGGTCCCTTGATTTGTAAAGCATTTCTAGTTTGATTAAGTCGTACTCTTGGAATATCAAATAGGTATTTGTTTCTGGTGTGGTGCTCATGGGATCTGTTACAACCTTCTAGGAAGCTTTTAAGGTCAGGACTGACTATGCAAATAAAGGGACCCAGTCTATGGAACTCACTCCCTATTGAATTGAAAAGCTGTCCAACTTTTGCGTCATTCAAAAACAATACTAAAAAGTACCTAATTTCATCTTCATAGTTTTTTACCTTTTGCTTTTAAATTGCACTGTATCTATTGCTACCCAATCTCCCAAGCTTTATGTTCCCAATCTGAACATCTTTATCTTTGTGATCATTGCTGTCTTCTTATATGTGCTGTCAATCTGCTGTATGGTGTCTATTAATCTTGTTTAAATGACCAATCAAGCTGTCAATCAATGTATTTGTTATCATATTATTAATTCTGATAGAATTTACCTACTTAATATTATCTGTTAGATTAAGGACCTGACCGAAACGCTGCGCGTACTAGTGGCTTTACAAGATTGTAAATACTGTACTATGCTATGTATTCTCACAAACCCAATGTACCTTCTTGTATATAAATAAATAAATAAATAAATAAATAAATAAATAAATAAATATATAAATAAATAAATAAATAAATAAATAAATTTAAGTAAGGGTACTGAGTGCTCTCTGGGGTCAGAATTAGATATTGTTCTAATAGCAGCTTTGTGTTGAGTAATTAGAGGACGTAAATGATTTTGGGTAGTAGAACCCCAAGCACAAATACCATAATTGATATAAGGGTAGATGAGAGAGTAATAGAGTGTCACCAGGACAGGGCATAATATCTGATCTTAGAAAGAATGCCAACAGTTTTTGAAACTTTTTTTTATATATTTAGAATGTGTCCCTGGAAATTCAGCTTGCGGTCAATGAGAACGCCAAGGAATTTGCCATCTACTTTGTTACAAATTTGGGTATTGTTAATCCTGAGATTTATTTGATTTGAGGATTTATTACCAAACAAAATATAGAAAGTTTTGTCAATGTTAAAGGTGAGTTTGTTAGCAGTTAACCAAAGATGGTCTTTATTTAGTTCGGTATTCACAGTGACATTTAGAGCAAGAGGGTCAGGACTGGAGAAAATGAAAGTTGTGTCATCAGCAAATAAGATTGGTTTGAGGTGTTGAGAGGCATTTGGAAGGTCATTAATGTAGATGAGAAAGAGGAGAGGGCCAAGTATGCTGCCCTGGGGAACACAGGGCAGCATAAGATTGTACCTCTCTCAACCAGTTTAAGATGAAAACTAAGTATTACCTAATTAACTCCATGTAACCTAGCTTACTTCTAAATGTCAACCGATGTCTTACTATTAAAAAAAAATGCTGTTTGTTGACCAACTTGTATAATGGCTATTTTCTACCATGTTCCCCCCCTTTTTTTATCTTTTATTATTTTTTATTATTTTTTTTCATTGAACACAATTTATACTTTAAGCTCAATTACTATTAAGTTTTAGTCAGTGTTTTTTCACCACCTCTCCTTGCCCGAAACGCTATGCGTACTAGTGGCTTTAGGTATTGTATGTACTAGCTCTGTCTTTAAATCTAACAGAATGTTTGTACTGTAACTCTGCAACTATGTATATACTGTTCCTAAATAAATTATTATTAGAATTATTATTATTATTATTACTGGCAGAGGTAATGCCTCTGCCAGTTGGGACAGGAACTAAATTCCAAGAAAAACTGTATGTAAACAATAAGTGATCCCAAACAGTGGGCGGCTTTGAGCCCTACAGCTAGAGTGGCAGAGCCAATTGACGATAAGTCAGTGTAAAAAAAAGCGCCCCGGCACCCAGCAAATTAGGGGGGGTGGGGGGGCCTGAGCAAGGGGGAGCAAAATGAACGGTAGCATATAAAGAAAACAAGTGTCGCCCCGCCAACAAAAGGGATAAAAACCCATAAATAGTAGTTTGAAGGCATCATAGCAGATACCCGTACTCATGGATATAAATAGCACCAGCAATAACTGCTAACCTTCGTCTGGAGAACCTAAGGAAAAGGGGGAATGGCAAGGCCGGGAAGTACAGCATATACGGCCCCAGTATATAGAAACTGCTTGCAGCCGTGCCAACGCGGGAAGAAAAGAGCGTGGAATCATGGCCCCAACCCTAGAAAAGACTGCAGGAAATAAGGAGGGCCAAGAATAGAGCCCGTAGGCAAAGGATAGAGCCTGTTGGCCAAGAATAGAGCCTGTAGGCTAAGAAGAGAGCCCGTGTGCCAAGAAGAGAGCCCGTAGGCCAAGATTAGAGCCCATGGGCCAAGGATAGAGCCCAGAGGCCAAGAATAGAGCCCTTAGGCCAAAAATAGAACCCGTAGGCCAAGAATAGAGCCCGTACGCCTAGAATAGAGCCCGTACGCCAAGAATAGAGCCTGTAGGCAAAGGATATAGCCCATAGGCAAAGGATAGAGCCCGTAGGCCAGGGAATAGCGCCCATAGAGACAGTAGCTGGAACGGAGGGGAGGAGGGATGTATAACTAAAGGCACGCCAGCAGGCGTTACACACGCCCGGGCAAGTACATATACACTGGGCACACGTACGAAAGCACGCTGGGTCAAAATTGGGGACGTCCTCGCGCGCAGCGCACCCGACCAATCACGTGGCCACCACGCCCGGGTGTGTAAGGAAAACCAGGCAAACGTGCAATGAGCATAAGGCTTCTCGGACTCATGCAAGCAAGCCAGGGCACGCCCGTGATACAGGGCGGGCCGGAGCCAAATGGGCGAACACTGAAATTAACACAATACAGGGGACCTTTCAGGGGGCATAATAATGCCCCCTGGAGGAGTGGCGTCACCAGGAATATCCCCGGGCAGATGGAGTAGCTGCTGCCCCAGCGGGTCCCTCCATTGCAGCAAAGGAGCGGCACGCAGATGGACGCATGTGGCCCATCCAATATGCGGGCCACGTTTGCCTGAATAGCCCACGTGAACCCCAATGGGTCCCAAGTGGATGTCGCAGCATCAGCAAGGGCGACACTCGCGCATACAGGCGTCTGGGGTAAGGGCCTCACAATCCAGGGAGGGAAGCTAGCTGGGCAGCACGATGCCTATTCAAGGACACGATAGCACACCTTTTCGATGCCTATTCAAGGACAAGGACACCCTGCGGGCACGGGCGCTGGGCATAATCCCGGAAATCACCATGGCCGGTCCTAACTATTAGGGGTCGGGAACACACAAAATCCCCCACTAGTGGCGGGGAAACAAAACTTTACCTTAGGGTGTCTGGTGTGAGGCAGGAGGACCCAGCCGGGTCGCACCTAGAGGTCGTTGGGCCCACGACGATGATGTCGACAAGGCTGAGGTCCGGGACTGTAGGTGCAGTTACAAGATCCATATTTGAGTTGCGAAGAAAACATTGTGCAAGTCAGAATAATTCCTCGGTGGTGTGTACGGCGGTCTAAGCACGTGGGCGTCGGGTAACTGGCGGAGCGTGGAGATCGCTTGTGAAACGGGCGGCGACTGCAGTTGAACAGAGGTCGTGGCCTCTCCTGCAGTTGTTTAAGTATACACCCCTCTGCTGCGCACGCAGTGCATGCCACAAAGCGCTGTACATATGTTTTTCTCCCCCCCCCCCCCAGAAAAACTTCATTGCTTTTTACTCAAGCAATGTCCATATTATCTGCAGCTTGAATGTCGTTCATAAAGAAGCTGTCTGGGTCATCAACTTTCATGTTGTTTATTGGTGTGCTAAACATAACCTCATACTGGTTTCTTAGAATTTCACTAATTTCTTTGTTGTCCTCTATGTACATACCTTCATCTGTAATTAAAGGTCCAATACTGATCGAGGTTTTTGAATTTGATTTTGCATATGTGAAAAAAATATTTTGGATTT
>NC_091168.1:9790155-9845526 GCF_040958095.1 Procambarus clarkii
CACCATACTTATGTCAGCTCCCGTATCTCGAAGAACGGCCACCTCCACTGGGTCTGACTTTCCAAACTTCACGTTGGCCTCGAAAACGAAGGGATGTTCACCCAACTTCATTTCCCAACCATTCACGCTGGGTCCACTATAATATGGGGTGTGAACAAACACTCTCTCCTCTTCCAACATTAATCCTACATTCCTTTGGTGCTCCTCACACTCGCGGGCATAATGTCCTCTCACACCACAGTTGTAGCATCGGCCACCTCCCCTGGGCGGCCACTCGCTAGTCACTCTGGCGGTACCACTTGCAGACGTCCCCTGGGTCCTCCTTGGACTCCCTGTCGTCGTATCCGGGACTGCAGCACTTGCTCCCGAGTTAGGTCCACTGCTCACAGCTTGGGGCTTCCTCCCCGCGTCTCTTGAGCTCTTGAACCACGTTATTTCATCGGGCACACTACTCTTGGGAGAGTCCCCACCCGTCCTCGCTCCTCCTGAACTCCTAAGGTTCCCTCCCGACCTGGGGTAAGGCGAGTGTCTGGGCGGCCCCTCCCTCCTGATATGTAGTGCCTCCTCCAGCATGTCGGCTCGATCCGCTGCAGCCTTCAGGTCCTTAATACCTGCTTCTCTCAACCTTACTCGCAACTCAGGATGGAGCACCGACATGAACTTCTCCATCACTATCAGTCGTTTGATATCATCCACCGATTCCGCTTCCTCCGCCTTCAACCATCGTAGGAATTTCCGTTCCATATCCCTGGCGGTCTCGGCGTAAGTCTTTCCCGACGCTCTTGTACACTCTCTGAACCGCTTCCGGTACATCTCCGGAGTCAGCCGGAATGAGTGGAGAACCGCATTCTTAATCGCGTCGTAACTAGTACACTCCTCTAGGTCCAGCATGTTATAGGCTTCCCGGGCCTCACCAGTCAATCTGCCCTGGACCAGAGCAGCCCAATCACCTTCCGGCCACTCCTTCAGAGTCGCTATCCGTTCAAAGTGTTCGAAGAACGCCTCAGCTTCTTGTGGTTCGAACGTAGGTAAGTCACGTTCCCTTACCTTGAGGTCATCCCGCCGTGCAGGTAGTGAGGGCAGACCCCGTTCAACGCGACGCAATTCAACTTCTTTCTTTGCCCTTATCTCCTCCAGTCGCAGTTGTCTCTCTCCTTCTTCCCGCTGCAGCCGAGCTTCTCGCTCCTCTCGCTGCATTTGCGCTTCTCTCTCCTCTCGTCGCAGCTGGGCTTCCAGTTGCATCTTCATTATTTCCAGTTGCAGGCTCCTCTTACTACAGCTGGACCTTCCACTGCTCCCATGTTCACTGTGAATTCTCTCCACACTGGTAGGCGCTTGGGGAGGCCCTAGTCGGGACGGTTCACCTTGCGACGGCTCTCCTCGGGATGGCTCCTCTTGAGATGGCTCTTCTCCCGTCGCTTCCTCTCGAGTTGCGAGCTGTGCCATGATCTCTATCCTTCGCTCCGCTACCTTAGTCGTCTTCAACCTGATCCCAAAGTGGTTTGCCACTTGTTGGAGCTGGGCCTTGGTACACTCTTCCAAAATTCTCTCGTCCCTTGTGTCAATAAATTTCTTTACTTTGTCTTCCTCCATCTCTATATCATTGAGCATACACGACAGCACAGACAAGTTAGTAGGCACTAATTTCACCGTTTCAGTCCCTTAGCTGGTTGAGTAACAGTACCACCGAATTCACTGGCCACACTGTATTAGTACCCTGGCAACACTTGTCTTGAAATTTGGGCCACACTGTAACTTGATCCACGCTTCCTGGCGAAGTTCTCAGTTCTTGGCTACTGGGGTTCGAATCCTGGCAAGGTCGCCAGTTCTCTTGTCACGTGGGGGTGGGCGGTCCGGGGCTCTGCTAACACTTAACTGCTAGGGGCTCAAAAGGCCCAAATACTCAGCCCCCCCGACTCCCGGGATTCACCGGAGTCTCCTTGGTCACACAAGATAAGACCAACAATGCCCACCTCCGCAGGTCTTTGCTTCCACCACAAAAGGGGTGCCACTGATTCACCCGGGAAGCCCTTCAGTCAGACACGGGGAAACTGCTGTTAACAGTTCCGGCCTAGACCCGTGGGGGAGTGAAGGAAGACTCAGGCTTACCTTATAACCATAACCTCCCTGAGCCTTGCCTGCCAGACAAAAAAAAGGTTGCAGGAACTCCTTTCCCGCCTGTCTTCTCTATCTTCCTCTTAGCAAGGTCGCCAGCTGGGTTATTATATCTGCGCCCCAGCAATGCAGTTCAGTGGGTGTATCATATATCGTTTGTAGCCAGAAATGTATGCTCATAGAGAATTATCATAAATGGAGGCACACTCAAACACAGTAATAAAATGTGTGGATTTACTGATGCAAATTACATGAACGCACACACACACAATCACAAGTAATACATGAATATGGATAATGAGTCTGGAGATCGTCAGCCTCTTCTTCCACGACCTCCAACACTCCTTCAACTGGGCAGGAAGACAGGAGTCTCACACTCTCACAGGAGGGCCTCTTCACCACGTCGGCACCTCTTCTTCACTGTCCTGCCATCCATACACACTGTCCTCCCTGACAGTCCTGGACTCAAGCTGCCTTGCAGCCTATTCTACTGTTAAAGTAATCAAGTCTTGCTGCCACATACACAAGTAAATATTGTGGCCTAACTAGCCTACTCATACAAGGGGTAATGGGAGGGAAAATGATCTACCTTACACTCCTGGCTCACGACGCCTGTCCCTCGATGGTGTGAGGTTCCCACGCTTCCTTGGGTCGATCCTTGACGATCCAGGGCGTTCCACAGGTCCTCAGGTGTCGTGAAGCCTTCGCGTCGTCGCCGTTCCAATCCCTGAGATTCAGCTGCCCCAATCCTGGTTCATCGACGGGCGCTGAGCTAATCACTATTTTTCCCCACACTCGCCTCTCCCACAAGGCGTTGCTCCTTGTCCTAGGCACGGTGTCGTCCTTCCAAGATGCTCAGTGGATGTGACCCCAATCACAGCTAGGCCTGCCCCCCACCTTCCAGACCTCAACGTCCAACCAGCGGCGCCGCCCAGCGTCGTCGCCGACTATTTTCCAAGTTTGGGACTTCTCTGCTCACTGAACTTGGTTCCTCTTTTGCTTCCCAGAAGCGCAGGGTCTCCAATAACTATGATGGGCTGCGAGGGCCAGCTCAATCCACTGAACAAGGCTTGCAGAGCCTCCAATCCTTGAGAGCAGACCGAAGCGCGTCCTGTCGCTTCCAAAGTCAGAGCCACTCTGACGTTGGCGCCGCCCGGGGCACTCGGTGACGTCATGGCGGGCCCTGATTTGTCGCCCGCGACCTACGTCGGCCAATCCGCGATCGGCTTGTGTCCCTTCCAAAAGGTCATATCTGCCGTAGGGGATACTGTTTCATTTTATAACAGGGCGCCAATTTTCCTTTATTTACAACTTATAAAATAACTCCCTTCCCTTAACTGGCAGCCGGTCTGGTCGCCACATATATCATTAGACTCCCTGAACCTCAGAGAATCAGTAGGGAGAGCTGATATGACTCTTTAAGCCGGCAAACGAAAGAAATGGGAGAGGGCACCGTAACAATATATATATATATATATATATATATATATATATATATATATATATATATATATATATATATATATATATATATATATATATATATATATGCGAACAAGCCTGAATGGTCCCCAGGGCAATATGCAACTGAAAACTCACACCCCAGAAGTGACTCGAACCCATACTCCCAGAAGCAACGCAACTGGTATGTACAAGACGCCTTAATCCACTTGACCATCACGACCGGACATAATGAGGTGATAGCCTAAGCTATTTGAACCACCCCACCGCCGGCACTCGGATAGTAATCTTGGGCATAGCATTTTACCAAATCACCTCATTCTTTGGGGCACACGTGAGGAACACAAATGCGAACAAGCCTGAATGGTCCCCAGGGCAATATGCAACTGAAAACTCACACCCCAGAAGTGACTCGAACCCATACTCCCAGAAGCAACGCAACTGGTATGTACAAGACGCCTTAATCCACTTGACCATCACGACCAGACATAATGAGGTGATAGCCTAAGCTATTTGAACCACCCCACCGCCGGCACTCGGATAGTAATCTTGGGCATAGCATTTTACCAAATCACCTCATTCTTTGGGGCACACGTGAGGAACACAAATGCGAACAAGCCTGAATGGTCCCCAGGGCAATATGCAACTGAAAACTCACACCCCAGAAGTGACTCGAACCCATACTCCCAGAAGCAACGCAACTGGTATGTACAAGACGCCTTAATCCACTTGACCATCACGACCGGACATAATGAGGTGATAGCCTAAGCTATTTGAACCACCCCACCGCCGGCACCACATTATGTCCGGTCGTGATGGTCAAGTGGGCTTCCAGTTGAGCCTGGAGTCAAGTGGGCGGTAGAGTAGTTGCTGTCTGTTCCTAGTCAAGCACTCGTTGATGTATAATCCCTTCCGTTGGGATGCAGCTGTCCGGACTAGATGGGATTTCGTGAACTGGGAAGTCAGCTTCAGGCGAATTTTCCGCTGGTTTTGACCTGATGGATTCTTTTTGTCTACTCTGTAGGCAGCAATAACGTCAGTTTTGTTTAAAATGACCTGCAATTCGTTTTTGTATGAGAGCCTGAGCTATTTCGACACACTTTTCACCTTCACGTTCCACAGGTATATCTTGGGACGACACAATAACAGAGTCTAGCAGCTTTTGTTGGTCTTGTTCTTCCTGGGAGACGGAACGTTGGGCGGATAATGTACTGATACATGCAGTCATTTTGCTGAGAGCTTCCTCCTGTTTTTTATGGCTTCATCAGTTTTCAGAAGGTTGTTTTCCTCACGGAGATCATTCAAGTCATGCTGGAGTTGATCTTGGCTAGCCTTAAAGTTTCTAATATCCTCGCAGAGGAGGGTTATTTCTTGTTGTTGATGATGGAGATTCGCGCGGTTCGCTAGATTCTCATTTTGAAGACTCAAGATGATAGCATTTTGAGACTCGAGGACTAGGCACAACTTTTTGAACCACTGATTCTTGGTCCAGTTAGGGAAATCCGGTGAGGGACCGGAAGCTCGCTTGAATTGCTTAAACTGGGATGTTAGCATTTTTTTTGTTATTATTATTATTATTATTATTTTCTACCACAGACGTGGCCACACATTTACAATGCTAACCAGAATATATACATTTTCTTCTGTCCTCCATGGACAGGGTTAGAGAAGTGTTAAACTTGTAGTTCAAGGGGTTATTGAACACTCAACCACAGAAGGTGATTCGGTGCTTTTAAAATGCTAAGCTAACCTACATACGTAAATACATAGATACACAGATTTACGTATGCCCTACATAAAGTGTTTGATGTGTCTTTTACATAGTGTCATTAATGTACATTCACAAAGGTGAAATATAATTCTGATCAGCTTCCATATATACTTTATACCCATACATATACATACATGTGGGGTGTTTCTTTTTTGCTTTTACGACTGCAATGCGTACGTCGCCAATGTACATGTGGCAGACGCTTCACGAAACTGTCGGAATTAGCAGAATAGAAAATACGAGAGCAACCGTACAGGGCCTGGGAGCATGGTAGAGTTAGAGTCCTTGAGGGTCTCTTCTCAGACTAGTCTCACCTGGTCCTGCTCCACGTTGATCGTTGGAATCTCCTCAATGATTTAACACTTTAAGGGACTCCTAGGGTCCTCATCACATTTATAGTTTAGTGAATAATAGGCAACTCGGTGTTGAAGACACCTAGAGCTGAAGGCTTGAGTAATGTTGGCAGTATTCAGAAGTGGTTCAACAGAAACACCGCATAAAGCTTAACAGTAGTTTATTTACTAACTTAACCACTAATACACAGGGTGCTTGATTTACTTTAGATTGACGTCAGCAAAGCTATGGTTATATTAGCGAGACTCTTGATGTCTGGCTAATCGACTCGTATCCACTCGTGGAGAAACACCTAACTTAACACAGTTGACAGCCAATCATTAACACGGCAACCTAACTGCCGGTATGCAAAGGGATCACAAGAGTTCCAACCAGATACTCGGTAATGGTGATATGCAATAAATCAACAAATACACTGTCAATGGGACAGGCAATAACATGCACAATAATAATCACACAATAACTATATGTGTGGTGTGTGTGAAGGTCACATTCAACAGACGAGTGAAATGCCGTGATACCACACAGATAAACACGCATACACCGTCGATTCACCTATAACCTGTGACAGGTATGAGAAGGTGAGAACTGTGGTTGATACCTCAGATCAACACAGACACAATAAAACAATGACAAGATCTTGTACTTACAGATAAGGTACCTTTCCTTACTCACTCACTCACTCAGGCACATTTATACAAGCACTCGTATGAGGCCTGACAGCTGGTTTCGCTCGTAGACACGGAGGGTACTTGCAGTAGGGCGGGCTGTATACTTAACAGACAGACACACGCGCACCCACTGGCACTGGCGATGAGTAAGGTGGTGATGTCACGTAGTAGTGGGGGCGGCGGCGGGCGCTCGAGGTACTGAGGTACTGGGGTACTAGGGTACTAGGGTACACGCTCGTGGGGGCTGGCGGCGGCTGTGGTACCATGCAGGTACACTTGTGGTAAAGTCACACACAGGTTACTTAGGCGGCGGCACTGCCTTAGTTCACTCTAAATCACTCACAACGATCTTTGTCACCAGGGGTTACCTGATACCAGTCTGTTTCGCTCTGGAGATTTGTCACTTTAGGCTTCTGAACAATATATTCACACCCGTGATTCTGGGCGAGTGTGTCGTATAATCTTCAGACGCTGAGTTAACTTGACGGTGAGGAATGGACGGTTATTCAGTCTATTGGCCGATAGACAGAACAAGACACGTCCTCTAGGTTTAGTATCCCTCACTTGGATGGTGTTTTTGCCTGAAGCTCAGGGCGTCTTGTGGCACACACAACGGGATTACAATTTGACCAATAGCATTGCAGCAAATGAGCGGGAACCAATAATATTAGCTCGTTCGATGAGCAGTAGCAGGAGTGACGTCATGAACACGTCACGACCACGTCATAGCTGTTATTGTCCATAGCGCCGGTTGACCCCAGAGGTCAGACGGTGCTGGCGTCTCCCCTCTGTCCCACGCTCCACCACCGATGTACTCACTGACCCTTTGGTGGCAAGTATGCTTAACTTCCCTGTATCTACTTCCTGCCTGGACATACGGCGGCCTCCGTATTATAAAAGTGTTCCTGGTTAAGTGGGCATTCTGGAGATACCCAACATGCCAGGTCACTATCCAGGGTTAAGAGAGATAGGCTTGTGCACGAAGATCGGTGCACTGTGCACTGCAATGAGCCATTCCAGTAGGCTGTGGGAGAATCTTGAGAGACACTCTCTCACAATACACACACATATACATACATATATACACACACATGCATTCACATACTGTTATGGTTTTGGTCAGACAAACAATCTTCGTTCACATGGTTTTATTCTCCGCCAGTAACAACAACAAAAAACATTATCAGGTACATGAAATATTATTAACAAGATCATAAACAAAAGAGCATCTGCTCCAAACATGCTACCTCCAACATCTGTAGTACTCAATCCCAACATTCCTCCCCTTTTAAATAAACTATATCCCTACAGGTTAAGTCTATTAGGCGGTCGTATGACTCTTCCTGATTTTCTCAACTGGGAGTCCTGACCTGTTACTTCTGGGAAATATTCTTCTGAATTACTCCTTGTAGAGTCCATAGGGTTAACTGTATCCCCATTACCCTCTACTGCCCCTTGCTCTGCCTCCCGGTCTCCTGCAGGTGCTGCTATTCCTTCATTATAAGGATGGATATCACTAGTTGCCCCACCCCCACCTGAAGGGTCTTCAACATTCCGTGCGAACCTTGGCATGAGCTGATCTGAATGCCTTTTCCAATTAATTCCTTTTCCAATTTCCCTACTCAAATCTCTGAATATGTTAGATATTAAGTCACTGCACATTCTCTCATGTGTACTATACATATATAAAACGCTGAACTGTAATGCCAATCCTGACCTCAAAAGATTCATTGAAGGTTGTAACAGAACCCATGAACACCACACCAGAAATCAATACAGTTTTGATATTCCTAGAGTACGACTTAATCAAACTAGAAATGCTCTACAAATCAAGGTACCCAGAATGTGGAATGACCTTCCCAACCATGTTAAAGACTGTACCTCTCTCAACCAGTTTAAGATAAAAACGAAGCACTACCTAATAAATTCCCTGTAACCTACCTTACCCTTCTATTGTCAACCAATGTCTGTTTTTTTTTCAAAACAACGCTGTTTGAATGTAATAATTTGTAATTGTATTTGTGCTGCTTTTTCAGCCATGTTTCCCCCTCATTTACCTCTATTTTTATTTGTTCTCAACACATTTTATTCTTTATACCCATTAGTATTAAGCTTTATAGTCATTAATGTTTTTCCTGCCCGAAACGCTTTGCGTAATAGTGGCTTTAGGCATTGTATGTACTAGCTCTATCTATTAATCCAACAAACTTTGTAAAATCTCTTTATGTATGTACTTTACCTAAATAAACATTTATTTATTTATTTATTTATTATAATGTTCCCAAAACTCTGCACTTACACAGTGATATTCCTGCGGCCCAGGACTTCCCTAATTTTTCCTTCCACACAGGGCTTTCCACTTCCATAATTCCTTGCATATACTGCATCCCCGTCATTAAACAACAATTTCTGATAATGGAGGAATAAGACACCAACAGTATGGGGACCTATTTATTTAAGAAACTAGAAACAAATAAATAATTTTTGCAGACCATGTTAATGAAGCAGGTAACTTGTATAATTTACAACAGCATAAATACATGTATAACTTGACTACACTACAACAACTTAATAACATTAATACATATGACTAAATAAAACATGGTCTGCAGAACGCCGAATCCTTATTAACTATGTGTACAAGTAAGGCAAACGTTTAACATAATTTTCAAGTAGAATCAGGGCTTATAGAGTAGCATATAGTGGCCTAACACATGACAGAAATAATGCGCCAATCCCAGACATAATGTGAAATCGTAAATTACCAGTAGCTGTAGAATACACCTAGAGGGCAAATTTAACATTACTCTTACAAGTGAGAGTAAGTAGCTGCGGACAGCGTAATACTTAGGGGCCGGCTCTGCACCCCCACTCGCAGAGCCAGCTGGCCGGACCCCCCCCCCCCCCCCCCCCCGAAGGGCGAGTGCCCGCTGGCCGCTGAATGTTTTCAATGTGGAAGCATGATGACATCTTGCCTGACGTATGAGTGAAAACGTCACTCCTCCACCGTCCGACGGCCTTAATTGTTTCCTGTACATGCCCGTCAAGTGGCCCGTCCAATCCGTAAAGAATGTGGGGTGTAGTCATTTTTATTTATTTTTATTATTTTATTTATATATATACAAGAAGGTACATTGGGTTTGTGAGAATACATTGGATAGTACAGTATTTACATTCTTGTAAAGCCACTAGTACGCGCAGCGTTTCGGGCAGGTCCTTAATCTAGCAGATAATTTTAAGTAGGTAATTTCAATCAGAATTGATAAATGATAAAGATACATTACAAGAGAAAAATGAGATGAGAGAGATAAGTAGGTATATTAAAGCACATTGTTATATTAAAGCTCTGATTGATTACATTGACAGCTTGATTAGTAATTTAAACAAGGTTAATAGACACCATACAGCAGATTGACAGCACATATAAGACAGCAATGATCACAATGGAAATGATGTTCAAATTGGGAACATAAAGGTTGGGAGATTGGGTAGCAATTGATACAGTGCAATTTTAAGGCAAAAAGTGAAAAACTATGAAGATGAAATTAGGTACTTTTTAGTATTGATTTTGAATGATGTAAAAGTTGGACAGCTTTTCAATTCAGTAGGGAGTGAGTTCCATAAACTGGGTCCCTTTATTTGCATAGAGTGTTTACACAGATTAAGTTTAACTCTGGGGATATCAAAGAGATATTTATTTCTGGTGTGGTGGTAATGGGTCCTATTACATCTGTCCAAGAAGAGTTTCAGACAAGGATTTGCATTTAAGAACAGGGTTTTGTAAATGTAGTTGACACAAGAGAATTTGTGGAGTGAGATTATGTTTAGCATGTTTAGGGAGTTAAACAAGGGGGCTGTGTGTTGTCTGAAAGCAGAATTTGATATTATTCTGATAGCAGATTTTTGCTGGGTGATGATGGACTTGAGGTGGTTTGCAGTGGTTGAACCCCATGCACAGATTACCATAGTTGAGATAGGGATAGATTAGTGCATAATATAGAGAGATGAGAGCAGAGTTAGGAACATAATATCTGATTTTGGAGAGTATACCAACTGTTTTAGAGACTTTCTTAGTTATGTGTTCTATGTGGGTACTGAAGTTGAGTCTCTTGTCTAGGAATATGCCAAGAAACTTTCCATCATTTTTATTGCTAATGTTTACATTGTCAATCTGAAGCTGAATTGCATTTGTAGATTTGCTTCCGAATAGGATGTAGTAGGTCTTTTCTATGTTAAGTGTTAGTTTGTTGGTTGACATCCATAAGTGGACTTTTTTTAGTTCATTATTAACAACATCATTTAAATAAAATAAATAAATAAATATGTTTATTCAGGTAAGGTACATACATACAAGTGATGTTACATTAATGGATTGATATAAAGATAGAGCTAGTACATACAATGCCTAAAGCCACTATTACGCAATGCGTTTCGGGCAAGAAAAACATTAATATCTAGAACTTAATACTAATTGAGCATAAAGAATAAAAAGTGTTGAAAACAAATACAAATAAAGATAAAAAAAAGGGGGAACATGACTGAAAAAGCAGCACAAATACAATAGGTTGACAAACAGTGTTGATTAAAAAAAAAATAATAATAATAAAATAACAGACATGGGTTGACAAAGGAGTGAGGTGGGTTACAGGGAATTTATTAGGTAGTGTTTAGTTTTTATCTTAAACTGGTTGAGAGAGGTACAGTCTTTAACATGGTTGGGAAGGTCATTCCACATTCTGGGTCCCTTGATTTGTAGAGCATTTCTAGTTTGATTAAGTCGTACTCTAGGAATATCAAAACTGTATTTATTCCTGGTGTGGTGCTCATGGGTTCTGTTACAACCTTCAATGAAGCTTTTGAGGTCAGGATTGGCATTACAGTTCAGCGTTTTATATATGTATAATACACAAGAGAGAATGTGCAGTGACTTAATATCTAACATATTCAGAGATTTGAGTAGGGGTACCGAGTGATGTCTGGGGCCAGAGTTGGATATTGTCCTAATAGCAGCTTTGTGTTGGGTAATAAGAGGACGTAAATGATTTTGGGTAGTAGAACCCCAAGCACAAATACCATAGTTGAGGTATGGATAGATGAGGGAGTAATAGAGAGTAACCAGGGCAGGGCGGGGTACATAATATCTGATCTTAGAAAGAATGCCAACAGTTTTTGAAACTTTTTTTTATATATTTAGAATGTGACCCTGGAAATTCAGCTTGTGGTCGATGAGAACGCCAAGGAATTTGCCATCTAATTTGTTACAAATTTGGGTATTGTTTATTTTGAGATTTATCTGATTAGAGGATTTATTGCCAAACAGAATATAAAACGTTTTGTCAATGTTAAGGGTGAGTTTGTTGGCAGTTAGCCAAAGATGGACTTTCTCTAGCTCAGTATTTACTGTGGCATTTAGAGCAAGGGGGTCAGGACTGGAGTAAATGAAGGTTGTGTCGTCAGCAAATAGAATTGGTTTGAGGTGTTGGGAGGCATTTGGAAGGTCATTAATGTAGATGAGAAAGAGGAGAGGGCCAAGTATGCTGCCCTGAGGAACACCAATGTTGATGGGTAGGGTGGGAGAAATTGTATTATTCACAGAAACATACTGGAGCCTGTCAGTAAGATAAGATTTGAGGTATTGCAGGGAGTGTCCTCTGACTCCATAATGATGCAATTTAAGAAGAAGGTTTTGATGGTTGACAGTGTCAAAAGCCTTACGCAGGTCCACAAATAACCCAACAGGAAACTCCTTTTTATCAAGAGCTGCGTGAATTAAGTTAATCATACTAATAAGTGCATCGTTAGTGCTTTTTTTGGGTCTGAAGCCATATTGACAAGAGCTAAGTATATTGTGTTTGGCTAGAAAAGAGTAAAGCTGCTTGTAGATTAGCTTTTCGAATATTTTTGACAAGTTAGGCAGGATTGATATAGGTCTGTAGTTGTTAACATCAGTGAGATCACCACATTTGTAGACAGGGGTTACTCTTGCTTTTTTTAGAATGTCAGGAAAGGTTTGGAGTTCAAGTGACTTGTTGAAGAGCAATGCAATAGCAGGGGCTAGAGATCTGGAGGCTTTTTTGTAAATTAAAGTTGGTATCTCCTCGAGGGCACTAGTCTTGGTTTTAAGGGAAAGGATTATTTCATTGACATCAGTGGAACTAGTAGGCTTTAGGTACAGAGACTGTGGATAGTTACCTGTAAGATAGTCCTTAACATCAGTACAGGAAGATGGAATATCATTTGCAAGGGATGACCCAATGGAAGAGAAGAACCTATTGAACTCAATAGCAGAATCAGAGGCTGAAAGCTGACCAACGTTATTGGAAAGGAGTGTTGGTTTGTTATTTAAAATCTTCTCTGATCCCAATATTTGTGAAATTGTGCTCCAAGTTTTTTTAATGTTGCTCTTTATTTGGGTAAATTTATCTTCATAGTATTTAGTTTTGGCTCGTCTAATTATTTTAGATAGCAATAACGAGTAATTCTTTGAGAATTCTTTGGAGACTGTTCCTAGCCTATACTTCTTCTCAAGGTCGTGTGTCCAGTACAGACATTAAGGACTATCTTACAGGTAACTATCCACAGTCTCTGTACCTAAAGCCTATTAATTCCACTGACGTCAATGAGATAATCCTTTCCCTTAAAACCAAGTCTGGTGCCCTTGAGGAGATACCAACTTTAATTTACAAAAAAAGCCTCCAGATCTTTAGCCCCTGCTATTGCTTTGCTCTTCAACAAGTCACTTGAACTCCAAACCTTCCCAGATATTCTAAAAAAATCTAGAGTAACGCCTGTCCACAAATGTGGTGATCTCACAGATGTTACCAACTACAGACCTATATCTATCCTGCCAAACTTGTCAAAAATTTTTGAAAAACTAATCTATAAGCAGCTTTACTCATATCTAGCCAAACTCAATATACTTAGCCCTTGCCAATATGGCTTCAGACCCAAAAAAAGCACTAACGATGCACTTATTAGTATGCTTAACTCGATTCATACAGCTCTTGATAAAAATGAGTTCCCTGTTGGGTTGTTTGTGGACCTGCGTAAAGCTTTTGATACTGTCAACCACCAAAACCTTCTTCTTAAATTACATCATTATGGAGTCAGAGGACACTCCCTACAATACCTCAAATCCTACCTTACTGACAGGCTCCAATATGTTTCTGTGAATAATACAATTTCTCCTACCCTACCCATCAACATTGGTGTTCCCCAGGGCAGCATACTTGGCCCTCTCCTCTTTCTCATCTACATTAATGACCTTCCAAATGCCTCCCAACACCTCAAACCAATTCTATTTGCTGACGACACAACCTTCATTTACTCCAGTCCTGATCCCCTTGCTCTAAATGCCACAGTAAATACTGAGCTAAATAAAGTCCATCTGTGGCTAACTGCCAACAAACTCACCCTTAACATTGACAAAACTTTCTATATTCTGTTTGGCAATAAATCCTCTAATCAAATAAATCTCAAAATAAACAATACCCAAATTTGTAACAAATTAGATGGCAAATTCCTTGGCATTCTCATTGACCACAAGCTGAATTTCCAGGGACACATTCTAAACATATCAAAAAAAGTTTCAAAAACTGTGGGCATTCTTTCTAAGATCAGATATTATGTACCACGCCCTGCCCTGGTGACTCTCTATTACTCCCTTATCTATCCATATCTCAACTATGGTATTTGTGCTTGGGGCTCTACTACCCAAAATCACTTACGTCCTCTAATTACTCAACACAAAGCTGCTATTAGGACAATATCCAATTCTGGCCCCAGACATCACTCGGTACCCCTACTCAAATCTCTGAATATGTTAGACATTAAGTCACTGCACATTCTCTCATGTGTATTATACATATATAAAACGCTAAACTATAATGCCAATCCTTATCTCAAAAGCTTCATAGAAGGTTGTAACAGAACCCATGAGCACCACACCAGAAATAAATACAGTTTTGATATTCCTAGAGTACGACTTAATCAAACTAGAAATGCTCTACAAATCAAGGGGCCCAGAATGTGGAATGACCTTCCCAACCATGTTAAAGACTGTACCTCTCTCAACCAGTTTAAGTCAAAAGCGAAGCTATACCTAATAAATTCCCTGTAACCTACCTTACCCCCCTGTTGTCAACCAATGTCTGTTTTTTTCTTTAAAGAGCGCTGTTTGTCGACATAATTGTATTTGTGCTGCTTTTTCATCTATGTTTTCATTTCTTGTTTTCATTCTACTCATTATGCTCAATTAGTATTAAGCTTTTCATTTAAGTTTATCATGCCCGAAACGCTTTGCGTAATAGTGGCTTTAGGCATTGTATGTACTAGCTCTACCTATAAGTCAACCAATCCTTGTAAATATTTATTGTATGTATGTACCTTACCTAAATAAATTGTATTGTATTGTATTGTATTAAATTCATTCGCCATTTCTAAGTCAGATGACAGTGTAAGGCCATCCTTAGAGAGTGTTATCTGGTTGTGGGAGTGTTGTTTAGTTCCCAGGATGTTAGAGATGGTATTCCATGTGCTTTTCATGTTGCCTTTTGCTTCTTTGAATCTAGTCTCATAATATGAAAGTTTTGCTTTTCTTATGATACTGGTAAGCACTGACGAGTACCTTTTAACTACTTCCATTGAAATTAGGCCACTCCTAAATTTCTTTTCGTATTCATGTTTTTTGTTGATTGATTTAATTATGCCACTTGTGAGCCACGGGTTATTTTTTCTTTTATCAGTTACTTGTTTGGTAAGGAGGGGACAGTGAGTTTTGTAGAGGCTTTGAGTTTTGGAGAGAAAGAGGTTAGTTGATGAGTTTATGTCCTGTGAATTATTAAATTCAGATTCCCAGTTAATACTGTGGAGTGCATTAGAGAGATTGCCTAAAGCTGATTCACTATGTAGCCTGAATGAAAGTTTTTTGGTTTCTGGTGGTGATGTGTCAATGTTTGCTATGAGGAAAGTAGGATAGTGGTCAGTTGTTCTGTCATAAATTACCCCAGATGTAAGGGGAGCTGTTATATTAGTCCATAGGTGATCCAGGGTAGTGGCAGATGTTTGAGTGACTCGGGTGGGCTTGGTGATTGTGGGGATTAGCATACAGGAGTGCATGCTGTTACGGAAATAGTCAACTTGAAGGTTGTTTTGAAGACCCAGGTCAATATTGAAATCACCTCCCAGAATGATGTGATTTTTGTTGAGATTGTTATTTATGATAAGATTCCTTACATTGTCAGAGAATGAAGCTATGTTGGTATTAGGAAATCTATAGATGGCACCGATAGTCAGGGAGGATTTAAGGGATTTACTGGAGAACTTGGCAAAGGTATATTCACAATAGTCGTCTCTATCACTAATGACACTATTGCAAGTGAAGGTATCTTTGTAATATATTGCTGTACCGCCACCTTTTTTATTAGGCCTGCAGTTATGAATAGCTTTATAACCAGCTAAATTGTAGAGTTGGGTATAGTCATAACTTAGCCAAGTTTCTGTTAAAATGATGAAAGATAATTTAGTACCTAGTGCTGTAAGAAGTGCATTTATATCATCAAAATGTTTACCAAATGACCTAACATTTTGGTTGTAAACTGATAAGCAGGTGCTATTTAGGAGTTTGTTTTTTGCAAGATTTGCTGTGTAATACCTGCAATAATGATGATCAATGTGCTGATTTGTGTGGATATGGGACAGAAGATTTCGATCTGGATCAATATCAGTAAGCATATAGATAAGATAATGTCAGGATACAATAAGATAAGCAATTTCAGGAACAGATGAAAACTAAATCTGCTGTAAAATAGAAAGTTATTATAGCAAAACACAACAATATAATAATATAACAATACAATAAAAGCTTACAAAGTATTAAGTCTACTAAAATTAGAGAATAATTATGGCAAGACACAACAATAAATGCAAGTAAACAAAAGAATTGAAACAATTAGAGGTAGAATTAAGGTCACTAGGTAGCCATGGAGGATACACAAGTTTGGTGGAGAGAACAAAAAAATCAGTAGAGACTGTCAAGATGAATATATAAAAAAATTTGACAAATGATAATTGTAAAGTAAAATAATCTTAAAGATAATAAATTTTAATTAGCTTAGTTTTAACCTATAATTAGAATGAACTTAATTAAAAGAACAAAATGAGATCAATAATTGATTTCAATAAATGACATAGATCAATACAATTAAATTTACAATTTAAATGGAATAGGGTAAGATTAGATTTAAGAGTAAAATTTTACAATGAAACTGAGGTAGATGCTTGCATAAGTGCATGGAGACTTGATGGATTATTTAGGAAATTATATGAATGAGAGAACATTAGGTAAATGGTAAGGCAGAGACAGCACCTTGGACAAAGTTAGATTAAGTTAGGTTAGGCTCAGGCACTGAAAGAGTTATTTTAAGTACTGGCATTGGTCGGGTTCAGGTTTTCAGATATACCACAATCTCTAAAGAAGGCCAGTAGTTGTTGGTCACATTTTATTTCATATCTTTTTCCTGCACTTTCCTTCTTCGCAAAAATCATTCCATTCCTAGTGTAGCACTGCTTGATAAGACCAGGTTTTTTTTTGCGAATTTGACGCAGCCTGAAGAGGAGGGATCCACGCTGCTTGGTAAGACACTCATTTATATAGAGGTTGGTTTTTTGCTTAGCAGCTGATTGTACGAGGTCAAACTTAACAGAGGAATTTGCAAGTTTGATGAGCATTCTCCTACTGCTATGGGGACTGTTTTTATCGATCCTGATAGCTGATTTGATATCAACATTGCCTCTGATCTTTGAATTAATTAGGGTGTGGGCTATGTTACAACAATTCTCACCTTGTTGTTCATCAGGTAGATCAGTAGAGCTAATTATCAGGGAGTCATGAAGTTGTTGTTGCTCTTGGTCATCTTCGGAAGCCGCCTGGTGAATCGGAAGGAGATTGATCTGTTTTTCCATCTTTTGAAGGAGGTCACTTTGAGCTGAGAGGGTTTCCTCGGCCTGAATCTTATGTATTTGATCCATTGCATCATTTGCAACAGTTTGTAAGTTGAGAATTTCTTGGTTGTTGTTCGTCGACGATTCAAGGAGGCGGTCTATGGTTTGTTGTTGTCGGGTGACTGTGTCTTGGAGGGCCGAAATAGCTTCAGATTGCATTTGCACAAGGTTGTGTAGTTTCTGAAGCCATGGGTTACTTCTGAGAGGTTTGAAGTTTAGACAGGGAGCCATAGATTGAATGAATTCTACAGCTAGAGATTCGAGTTGAGTTGAAGGGGGGGAGTGAGGAGGGGGAGCGGATGCTGTGTTTACCAACATCGGCGAGGATTGCAGCGTTGCCAGTGTTTCATTCAGATCTCTAGGAGTTATGGAACCAGAGCGAGAGGCACCCCTACCTTGCTTGTTGCTATGTTTGGGCATGTTTTCGGCGATAGATTCTTGGTAGTGTTTCTGAAGGTAGATACTTGATGAATTATAGTAGGGATGGGCGTATGGGGAACGCTTGGCAGAAGGGTCGTAGATAGGCAGGCGAAAAATGGTTAATTTTGGTTGATTACTGTTAGGGTTCACTGTGAGTTATGGCATATTAAGTCTCCATGCACTTAACTCGCGCTGGGCAGCAGTTAGGCCATGCAACGTTGAGTGGAGACGAAATTAACACGAATTTTCAGCAGCAGTGTCGGAGCCGGTGCCACCCGCCAGCGTTTCCCGCCTTTTTTTTTTTTTTCTTTTTTTTTTTTGTGAGGGCGCTGTGAGGGCGCTGGCCGCGTAAGGAGCATCAGCGTGTAGGGCGTTGACTTCTCATCTGACGTTGGGGGCCGTGCCACCAGGAATTTCATAGCTGCCAGTTCTGCGTCGCGGGGTATCATGGAGTTTTTCCTTGTCTGCGTCCACATCCGTACCTGTACACCCGTTACCTCTGCCGTTAAAAAAACAGTCAGGAATTTCCAGAACTGAAAAAAGGTACAGAGTCGGGCGTACATGGCTGGTAAATGCTGCTAGGTAAGCAGCATCCTGGAAGTGACCAATGGAGCCCCGTCTGGTGCATGGGTATACAAGTCGGGCGTCTTGATGTCTGCGTGTTGTGGGCGTATTACCTCGTGCATGCCTCGCGTGCTATGCCCCGCCACGCCAGGACATCCTCGTGTCGCCGTCATTGCTGTATCCCGCCCTTGCAGAGACTAGCCCAGTGAGGTTGACCCCAGGGCGGGTGAGTAGGACCTGCGTGTGCCAATCCGTGCCGTCCGTCGGGAGTGTTCATCGTGCGCGATCCTATGTTCTCCGTCCATGAGGTGTTCCCCGATGGTCTGTAGTCGTTCTAATGCGTGCTACGCGTGCTGTGCACCGCCACGCCGGGTCGTCCTCGTGGGCGTCGTCGTCGCTGTATCCCGCCCTCGCGGAGGCTAGCCTAGCGAGGCTGGCCCCAGTGCAGCTGAGTAGTTCCTTCATGCGCCCATCCGTGCAGTCCATCGAGAGTGTTCTTCGGCGCAAACCAATGTTCGCCGTCCATGTGTTGTTCCCCGATGGTCTGTAGTCGTTCTGGAAATATTACGGCAGTAAGGGTTGGCAGGGGTGAACATGTGGCATAAGTAGGACAGTGTGGTAAAGCAGGGGGGGGAATTAAACGCTCCGAAAACCAAACGAACAGGGCTCCTTGCAACAAGCTGAAGACAACGTTGTACAGACCATATACACTGACGGAACACTCAAAGTGTGTTAAATAGTAATGATGATAAATTAGATAACGTAAAGTAAATGAAGCACTGATGTTGCAGTTAATCACAAAATGGTAAATATCATAGTTGTGGGGCCGACCATCATCTGAAGGCCACTGTTGGCGGGTTAGTCTAAAAAAAAAACACAACGCCTGGAAGTGAAAAAGTGTGTACTTCTATTATGATTAAGGCTTGAGTAATAATACCGGATAGAGTATAGTCAGTTCCACAGGTCCATTGGATGCCGTCTTTCTAGGAGAGGACTAAGGGCGTGCTATCATGCTCACCCTTGTCGGCAGGAACTGAAGTCAAGAAGTGTGTGGGCTACCTTGATCCGACAGCACCGGGGACGTAGACTGCAACGCCCAGGCGGTCAAGCCGAATTGATCTTGAACAGATATTGGGGAAAGAACACTCTAGGGGTAATTTAAGTGATGACAGACGGGTAACACTCCCCAGTCTAGGAGACCACGGGTAAGGCAGAGTGCGACTAACGCAAGCTGTGGGTAAATGCCTATTATTACATATTAATGGTAAGCCCGATGTTAGGCAGGGTACCTAAGCAGGAACCTAGGAAAAAAAACAAATTCGTAGGATGAATGGGCAGCGGACCGCTGAATCAGATTGCGTCAGGTGGGAGCAGGCCTTTCCACGCCGCTCTGCTCGTCCCGAGGGGTGTGTGTTGACCCCTCCGCGATGATTCTGTGGACTGAGGGAATTCTGCGAAGAGAGGGAACTGGGAATTGCAATTAGTAAGATGGTTAAAACCAAAGGAGCAATGCATGCTCGGTCTTAATTGAGGCGAATAGGACACTGGGCAATATTAATAAAGGATTAGTAACTTGACGCCTGGAGTTGTTCTTCTGTTAATCTTGCAATGAATTTGTGCCTTAGGGGCCATATCACCAGGATATAAAAAATTGTTGTAGGGTATTCATAATTTATTATCCTGATACATGTGAAAGGTGCTGCACCTAGGCCAAGCTTCAGCATCTCAGCCTAAATAGAGACGGAGAAAAAAAAAAAAAAAAAAGGAAGAATTTTTCAACCATGTTCAATTGATTTCACAGCCCACAATTGTGAACCAAAATCATTTATACGACACTCAGCTATGACCTTACTATATAATAAAGATTTGCATGTCACATCATTATCCCAGATGTATTTAGTGCAATAATACAGATTTATAAAAGTTTCCCAAAAACGTATGCAACAAAATGAAGTGTATCATTATTTATAAAATCAATAAATCTACGTAGATAAGAATAATGACATGCGTTTATAGAGGCGTAAACTCTACATATAATGTGCAAGTTTCATGTAAATTGAATAATAAATAAAGGCTGTGAAACGAGATCTAGTCGTAAAAGTTGGAGTTGCATAGCGCGCGCGACAAGTTACTGTACTCGCGGTCATGCGTGATTTACGCATTGCGGCCAACTAGTACCTTCTATGGAGAGCTCGCATGCATCTAGCTTTCAATGCTTGTCTCTTGTTCATTTGGTAAATCATATTGCAGTACAAATAACAATAATAGCATGAGTTCTGGGAGATAGTGTGAGAGCGCGTCAGCGATATATCCTCTCTCCAAGAGAGACAGACAGTCACTGAGGTCGTGAGCCAGTACCACAACTCTCTCTCTCACGATACTATTGCCAATGAATGAGTTTATATTCATTTTATGCATAACATGTTATTTTCAACGCTATTACGAAAAATAAGACTTCTACAACGTAAGATACAATACCCCGCGCGCGAGGACCAGATTCACGAAAGTTGCAGCGGGAAATTTGACTCTAATTACGTTAATTTTCAAGATATCATTAAACGGTTTGGACCACAGTGTTGCCAGAACGTTGTAGTATTTTTCGTAATTTTTCGTAAATATTCCATTTTTCATCGGATTTTCGGTTAACATGGCCCCTTAGTGAGAATAAGCAATTCTGTATTTTGCGTCATACTATAGACGTAAATAAATTATCTTGAACGTGTACAGCGTAGGAGATGAAAAAAAAACTTGGGTAAATACTGGTTCGATAACATGGTTGTTAAAATTGTAGACCAATTACCACGAACGTAGTGGAGTATGGGACCTTCCAATGTTCCAAGCATGGGAAGACATGTACTATAGAACGTCATTAAATTCGCATGAACGTGTAATATACTGCAAATAATGCAGGAATATGTGAGAACAACCCATACCCCCAAAATGCAAAGGGGGGCACCGCATCAAGCTTGATATTACGTCAATGCGGCATGTCAACCGCATTTTTTTAACTGGTCGTTAGTCAGAATAAAATGAGCTGTATAATGTCATACGATTTTTCCGGCGTAGCATGCCCGTGCCACCCCTTGGGTGGCTTAATCTAACCATAAAGACTATCCCCAACAGTCTGTGGATAGTAAAACAAATTAATAATTGATAGAATAAAGCGTCCCAGACTGTTACAAGTAAGCGGATTAATGAATATTAAAAGTCATTAACATAACTAAGTACTTTTCATCTACGGCTCACCATAGCCCGGAACCCCCCCCCCCCCCGTTCCAGGCAGCGAATCTTTAACAACAATTAAGTACTTTATAATGTCAGTAATATTAATATTAATATATAATATTAATATTACCAATATCTATTGTATAGATATAATTATAAAAGTAACAAAATAAACTTAGAAAGCCTTCATAATTATAGTTTTTTAAATATGTTCCGGAATCCCAGTGACCGATTAATTAAAAGGAAGGCACAATTGTGAACAGTATTTAATTACGGTAGGGTAGGCCAAGGTGTGACGACGAAGTAATGACTAAAAGGAAGGCATCAATGTTTAAGGTTTATCGTTAATCAGTAATAACTAATCCAATAAGAACACATCCCAAACTGAGAGAAATAAGCAGCGTAATTAATTAACTATTGCGAATAAAGTTTTTATTAAGTTAGGTAAGGGTAAGAATGATTGGGGTTGTGAGAATACGTAGCATCGCGTAGTATTTACAAACTTGGAAAACCTCGAGTACCACAGCGTTACAGGAGGAGGGAAGTACTATCAACAAACAAAAAAGGTTTCAGATTACCAGAACAGAATACCTAATTACCTCAGTAATAACGGGGATAATAATATAATCCATGTAACATATAATAGAAGTACAAATAGCGAATGTCCATAATCCTTAAATAATTACTGTATATAAATATGTAGCGGAAATAAGTTATTGAATATGTGAAGAGTAAATTAGTAAGAAATTAAATGCCTTAAAGTAGTACATGATTAAATTTGTAACGTGAGACCCACGACCGACAATAAAAATTACCGCACTTGACTGGCCGATAATTCCTAAGTAGGGAAAAACATGCGACTACAGAATTACCCAAAGGGAAGCACTTAAAAGAAAAATATACAATAATCCGAACATGCAAACAGGAAGAGACTTCCCTACTTCGCAGAAACAGAGAAAATAACAGTTGATAAGTAACTGCGTGAATGAGATATTAAGTCGGTGAAGGGAAGAAAAGGAAAAAAAAAAAAAAAAAGAATTAAAAGTGTGTAGACCGCTTGACCTGTAAGTTTTTTAGCTTAAATTCTTAAAGAGAATGAAGAGACTTGACCTTAACTGTAATCCTATTGGGACGTGACAGGATGATCGCACGCGCCAATGCTACCGAGGACTGAAGAAGGATTAATTTAATTACCCACTAAATGAAACGCACGAGACTGAGAAAATTAAGTTTCAGTTAAATTAAGCAGCTTAAATATTTAACTATTGTGATTAAAGTTCCAGTTAATTTATTGAAGGACGAATTGAAAGGGGGGTGGGAGAATACGTAGCATCACAAGTTAATTACAAACTCGTAAACCCACGAGGACCACAGCGTTTCAAGAAGAGGGAAGTATCGTCACCAACAAAGGAGTAGCCGAAGTAATACAGAACATAGTACCTAAGAACCTCCGAGGAACAGGAATAATAAAGAAACCATGTACAATTAGTAGAAGAGCTAATAACGAATGACCCTAAGCCTTAATAAATTAAGGTCTATAAATATGTATCTTGAATAAGTAATAAGTGTGTAAAGTGTAATTTAGTAAGAATTAAATGGGGATAGTCTGTTTAACCTGAAATAATTAGGCTTGAAAGCTGAAAGAGGAAAATTAATACTTAATCGTAGCTGTAATCCAAAGGGAACGTGGCTTGAAAAGCTCACGCGCCCCTTACCCAAGGTCAGAAGAAGGGAGTAACTTAAGTTACCAGTTGTCTAAATGAATACCGCACCAAGCCCCATCCACTGTAAAACTTATATAGAAGAGTAAAACCTTAATCTTAACATTAATTCAAAAGGAAGACTGCAATATCCTGCCCCGGAGGGATTTGATTGGCTTGAACGATCGTACGCAGGATTAACTATATTCAAATATAATCCAACATAATAATAAAATAGAATACTCCGAAGTAATCAATATAATAACTATATGACCCATATAAAACATATCAACGTATAAGTACCCGATAAATTTTTATTTTTTTATTTTTATAAAAGAAATATACAAAGTATAGCACAAGATACAAGACATGAACAGAAGAACAAGAACATAACAAAACATAAGTAGAAACACAGGCATAAAAAAAACATGGCAGTACAAGACCCTAGAAACTCCAGGGACAAAAGACCGAATACAAAATTAAACAGAATAATGGACAGACAACAAACGGACGCATGCGATCATGGAAATGACACAACAACCATACACAGAATACACCAGACACGCATGACAAATACAAAATTAGATTTTTATAAAAGAAATACACAATACACAAACCAGACAATAGAAAACAAATCATACATACATACAGGACAAACATAGCAAAGTGCGAAAACACGGATGCAAACGAAACATACACAACAAAAACCAAGAAAGAAAACACACAAAATAAGGCACAATAAGAAGACCCCGAAACGGGCACTGGATGGTTACACACCCACACACACCAACAAACAGAATGGTACAAATAAATATCACGACATAAATAACATAAAACACAACACAAACACACACACCAAGTGCAGAGCACAAAACAGACAAGAAAACAAGCCATGCAGGGGCAAGAACAATACCCACACCATCCCACACGCACAGACAAGATCACCCACCTGTGCACACAGGCACCGGGGAAACATTACGCACAATACAGACAGAAACCAAACACACCAATAAACCAATCACTCATACTTCTCCGGGTACTCCCGAGCAGGAAACCGTAAACAATAAGCCTCCCAAACAAGTTGGAGACCGTCAGAAATCGGACACCCAGGAGTCGCAGTAGGCCGAGGCATCGAATTCGGCACTCCCGAGACAAAACACTGCGCACTTGGAACCCAGATGGTAGAAGGGCACCAGGGAACAGGATGCACTGAGTCAGTACACTGAAAAGTCACAGTTGCCGTAGATCCGTCGAGCACCTCTCCGGTCGAGAGGACAAAAGGGACAGGTTTCCCCCGAGGACGCTGGGCACACGGGCGCACACTGGGAAGCACATCTGACTGCACTGCAGGCCGCACACTGGCCCGCCCACCAGGGCGTGCACACCGTTGGGTGTCAGGAACCGCACCGAGACCCGCGGAGGGTGTCTCCGCAAGGGCCCTAGAACCCCCACCAACTGGAACAGGAGCAGAGGCACCCCGCTTCACATCCTTCGTCAACACCACCACAAGGTCGCTCTTACCAGGGGCAACAGCCCACTGAGGGGAGCCACCAGCAGGAGGCACAGCATCCAACTCAGAAGGCAACACAGCGTCGGCCACATCATCATCCTCCATTTCATCCCGCTCCTCTGCCCACGACCGGCGAGGTGACGCACCCCGAGCCGAGCGACGGCGCTTAAACAGAGGCTGCTGATCGTCGGAGCTGTCACCCCCAACAAGCGGTGTCCCAGAAGAACCATCGACAGGAATGGAGACCGGAGTCGGAGAAGGAAGAGAGACAACAGGCGGAAGGGAAGACGTCAGCACACGTGAGGTATCCAGGGATGGCGACGGAATCTGCTGAATAGAAGAGGTACTCGTCAACGAGGAAACTCCCAGAGTCGACGAGGCAGAAGACGTGGGCGGAGACACACATACCACCGCACCATCAGCCCCGGGAAGCACACTGCCTCCAGCAGGAGACTCGGGCACCATCCCTACAGCATCCCCCAAGGTCACCGGATGCGGATGCACTTCCACGGGCATCGAACGATGAAGGTCCGAAACAGGCGCCCCTAGGTCCCCCGAGCTCACCGGCGGGGCAGACACATCCGGTCCAGACGTATCGACATCCGGAACCGCCGCAGGATCCACACCAGGCACGAGCACAGAGCGAGAATCCGCCGGGGAGTCCACACGTACAGATAAGCGAGGAAAATCATCCTCTAGGAAAACTGAAGGGGCATCTGTATGAGGAGCGTCACAACCGGCCGCAACGTGGCCCTCAGCACCACACCGGAAACACGTCCGGGTCTGCCCCTGATAGAAGGTCCTCAGAGACAGCCCACGATATGAGACCCTGGACGGTATAGGGCTTGTGAGCCGCATGACAAGCGTGCGTGAACCCAGCCGGACCCCCTTCAGTCGGCCTGCACTCAAAGTGTTGAACCGGTGCTTCACCACCGACCCAAACCGCGTAAACAAGGCCATGAGGGCCGCCTCGGGGAAGGTCACCGGCACGCCGTGAATACTCACAAACGTCAAGGGCCCACAGGGATCCAAGATCTCTACAGACACAGCCGAATCCGGAAGAGGAAGCGTGCGGCCATTCCAGCGGGCCACAAACTCCCGGTACACAGTAGACTTGGCGAACGACACCGCAACACGGGCGGGCGACAACTTCTCTAGGCCCAGGAGCTCGGGGACGTCAACACGGAGAACGTCGAGGAAGGGCAACTTCTACAACGGGCCAACCCACATCAGCAGAAAAATCCAGCCGCACTGTGTCTAGTACCAGCTAGTACCAGCTGATACGGCTAGTACCAGCCCCGTCCATACTGGCAGGTGGGGCCCCGACCAGCGGGAGCTCCACACCCCCCCCACAGCAACCGCCACTCAGCAACGGCAAACGACCACTGACAGCCAGAGCTCGACGTCTGCACCCTCTGGTGGCGCAGCCAGGAATCAGTACCCGATAAATTGAATATAAGAAAACAGTTCTTTAACCATAACTGAGACCTGCTTGTGACCGGAGGGACACATACACAACAAATTATAAGTGTGGTAACTGAGTCCCATACAGCCCGCAAAGAACTGCGTCCATTTCAGTCTAAAATTAACTGAGTCGATTACATTGAAGTCCATCATATGTTGTCCTCCGCATGCAGACCGACAAATAAATTGATTTACCTATTGCGATTAAGGTTTTAATTAAGAAGCGTTAAGCGTAAGATAAGTATAAGATTGGATTAAAGAATAACCACTTAATGTGTAAACCACAGCTTATAATCTTAATGCTGGAGATTAAAAACTTAATCTCGTCCGAAGGAAGTTAAATCATGACTGTGACATGCATGCGTCCGGACGGCACTGACTCCATAAATATGTGGATGATAATAAATATAAGAAATATAAGGTCCAATACAGCGGTTTCCATAGTAAGTTGCTCTCCGAATGCGTGGTACGTTTAACAGTCTCGTGAATTTGCTGATTGCAGATCAGCTGGAACGGCAGCAGTCGGAGCGTCGTCACCTGTTGAATAAAAAACAATTTTTTTTTTTTTTTTGGGGGGGGGGGATGTAAAAGAGATATTCATTTCTGGTGTGGTGAAATAGGGTCCTTGCGTCTGTCCAGGGAGATTTTCGGAGCAGCAAATTATAAAATTGGTTACCGAGTCCATTGCAATGATCTCCAACATCTGAAGTCGTTGTTGGTGGGACTTCCTGCTACACCAGCGGTCAAACTGGTACAGCCAGCGTCCAGGGACAATCCACGGCCAGGGCAAACCAGCAGCCAGTGAGGCTTCATAAATTAATTTTCGGGCTTAACCGTCAGACTATAAGTCTGGCAATCCAGCAGCTAGGCGGCCGCATAATAATTTCGGGCTTAACCGGCAGACAAAAGGTCTGGCACTCCAGCAGCGAGGGAGTCTGCATTAAATTCCGGGCTTAACCGGCAGACATGAGGTCTGGCAATCCAATAGCGAGGGCGGCTGAATAAGTGGAGATTGCGTGCGACTACAGTGATTACCTACAGGGAGGCACCAAATAAAGAATAAAATAAACCGGACATGAAAACAGATGTGGACTACCCTTCAACGAGGAAACAGAAAATGAACTGTTGATAAATACTACGTGAAGGAGATAATGAGACTTTGGGGGGAATTAATAAGAATTAAATGAGGATAATCCGCTTGACTTAAGGTCTTAAAAATTAAGAAAGGCTTAACCCTAACTGTAATCCTATTAGCACGTGACTAGAAACTCGCGCGCCTAATTTACCGAGGACTGTTGAAGGATTAATGAATTCCCCCCCCCTTGATGAATCGCACGAACTGGGAAATCTAACCAGCTTAATTATTTAGTACCGAATTAAGACTCTAGATAAGTTATTTAGTGACGAGGAGGAAAAAGTATAGGGGAAAACATAGTATCACATGATACACACAATCTTGTAGGAGAAAATCGTAACTGTGACCAACTGTTTGACTGTAGAGAGACGAACATTTTATAAGTTTATAAGTTCTAGTAGTACAGATTTTTTAAAGTAGCGTATTAATAGAGATTTATAAGTGTAATGACCGAAACCAAAACAGCCCAATAATAATAGAGGCCACTGCAGAAAATATGAAGTGAATCTATTACCTCGAATCATGTGTTGTCCTCCGATGATGTCCGACAAATAACCTTATTTTACCTTTGCGAATAAAGTTTTATTAAGAATGTGGAGTGAAAATTATGTATGATAATGTATTAAAGAATAACCTCTTAGTGCGTAAAACACATCTTCGAATCGTATTGCTGGGAATTAAAACCTAATCTCTGACCCCGTAGGATGTTAAAAACCAGACTGTGACCTGCTTGTGCCTGGAAGGCGAGAACTCCAGAATGTAATGAAAAGAGACATAAGGAAAAAAAAATTAAAAAAGGGGACCAAACGGCGGATTCCATCTTATGTTGTACTCCTTATTCGTGGTGCGTTAACAGCCTTGTGTCCTTTTTCCTGATTGTTGATCAGCTGTAACGACATCAGTCGGAGTGAATTCCCTGTTAAATGAAAAATTTTTTTTTGTCTATTGGATTTCAAAGGGAAAATTATTTCCTGTGTGGTGATAATGGGACCTTTTCGTCTGTCTAGTGAGAATTCCATATCAGCAAGAATATAATGTTGGTAACCGGGACTATGGCGATAACAATTGTTTTGTTAGGCTTAACCGTCTGACCAAGGTCTGGCAAACACGCACAAGGACAATTCATGCGTCGAAAGAGGCTGCATAGAAAATTCCAGGCTTAACCGGCAGACAATAGTCTAAAAATCCGGCGGCGAAGGAGGCTGCATTAAAATTTTTATGCCTAACCAGTAGACAATATTTCTGGCCATTCCAACGCGAGGGCGTCTGCTGAAAAAAACCGGGCTTAAACGTCAGTCAATATGTCTGGAATTCTGGCAACAAGAATATCTGTATATAATTTCCGGGCTTAACCGGCAGACAAAAGGTCTGGCACTCCAACACGTGGGTTGCCTCATAAAAATTGTTGTTGGGCCCAACCTGCCGACAGAAGTTAAGTGACCCAGCCACAGTGGAGTCTGCATAAAATTAATTGGCCTAACCGGCAGACGAAATGACTAGCAATCCACAGCTAGGAGCCACATAAAAGGATCCGGGCTTAACCGGCGGACAAAATTCCGGCAAACTAGCATCGTTGATACTGAATAAATATAAAATTCCCGGGCTTAACCGGCAGACTATAATTCTGGCAAACTAGCGGCTAGGGCAAGGCTGTATAAGAATTCCGTATTAATCGTCGGACAATAGGGCTGGGGCAGCCTAAAATGCCCTGCCTAGGCATGACCTATGCTGGAACGTCTACAGGCCGCGTGGGGAACAGCGCTGGGCACACGCCGACACTTGGGAGGAACCTAGCTTTACATTTAGAACATAAGATATCACTTTACCTTGGTGAAAGTTGAGTACTGTAGACTGACCCTAGCTTTTCAGCATGTGAGATTGAAGGGCCCCCGGAGTTAAACTCAACTAGGGTGGGGGCTGTGATCGAGGTAGCAATCGTAGTTTCCATAGCTTCTAGAAGTCCCAAGAACACAAGAGTCCTAAGTTATTCCTTGTTCTTGCGAAGCGAAGCGTGTTTGTAGCATTTGTGGCGAAGAAAAAATTTTTTCCTTTTGACTTGTGAAGTGGAGCGTGACTGGAACAAGAGAGAACGCATGACTTCTCTCTTCTTTATATAGGCCCCCACGGCGCTGCGCGCGCTGCGCCGCGGAACGCGCTGTGCGCTGACGCGCTGTCTTTCTCCTCCTATCAGAAATTCCTCCGCATTCCTACATAATGCAGCGGTCATTTCCTCTCCCTGAGCAACTGACTGGCCAAGCTAGTTACCGATTTCTCTTTATTGGGATCTGCCTTTACTGCTTCCATGTGCACTTTAAAGTGTCTATTAAACAGTAATTCAGAAGGAGATTTACCAGTAGTAGAATGAACAGTTTTCCTTTGATTATATAAAAATCTACAAAGCCTTGTATTAATAGTACCTTCCGTAAACCGCTTTAACCCTTCTTTCAAGGATCTCACTGCTCTCTCTGCTAGACCATATGAAGAAGGATTATAGGGGGCAGGTGTTACATGTTTAATACCATTTTTCCGAAAAAAATCCTCCATTTCCACAGAAACAAAATAAGGAGCATTGTCTGAGACAATTATGTCTGGCAATCCAAAATTACAAAATGTTTTCCTTAGTAATTCACAAGTTACAGATGATGTGGTGGAAATACACACATGCACATCCAGAAATTTGGTGTGTGAATCCACCACCACTAGGTAATATTTATTATCCATAGGTCCCGCATAATCTACATGAAGTCTAGACCAGGGTTTTCCAGTGCATGGCCAAGAAAGTACTGGGGCCTGGGGTTTCTGATAATTCTTAAAGCAAATATGACAATTTTATGTTACCTCAGCAATAATCCTGGTCTATTTTTGGCCACCAAACCCAACTTCTAGCTTCTGCTTTCATAGCATTTATGCCATTATGGCCTACATGCAGCTGTTCCAAAATCTTACATCTCAGTTCCCCAGGCACCACCACTCTATTTGTATACAAGAGTACATCCTGGTGAATACTAAGGTCAGCCTTCACTGCAGCATACTCTGACAATAACAAATTATCATTCCAACCATATTTGACATTTTTCAACAAGACTTAATTTAGGATCTCTACCAGTTGCCTTCCTAATAGTCTGGTAATGAAATATCCTCAGAAGACATAGATTCCACCAGGTTAACATACTCCACTGGAATACTGGAATTTAATTCTTCTGTCACAGGCAATCTACTTAATGCATCAGCTACTACATTATCCTTGCCTGGCTTAAACTCTAAATCATACTCAAACTGCGAGAGTAATAATGCCCATCTTTGAATTCCAGCATTGGCATTAACTGGAATCTGCTTACCTCTGCAAAACAATCCTAGCAGGGGTTTATGATCTGTTCTAGCAAGAAATTTCCTCCCCAGCAGAAAATACCTCAGTTGTTTTACAGCATATACGAAAGCTAAGGCTTCTTTATCTAACTGAGAATAATTCTGTTCCGCAGGAGATAATTTCTTGCTAGCAAAATATACTACTTTATCCTGACCATCTACTTCCTGTAATAATACACAACCCACTCCTATTGGGGAAGCATCTACCTCCAGTTTTAACGGGAGTCTACCTGTAAAATTAGTGAGCACTGGAGAATTGATCAATTCCTGCTTAATATTCCTGAATGCATTTTCCTCTCTTGCTGCCCACTTAAATCTAGCCCCTTTTTTCAACAATTCATACAAGGGTGCTAATTTTGTTGAAAAGTTCTTCACGAACTTACAAAAATATGTAACCATCCCAACAAAAGACTGTACTTCCCCAACTGATGTTGGGGCTGAGGCATCTATTATAGCAGCTACATTTTTGTGAGAAGGAGTAAAGCCCTTACCTGAAATATGATACCCCAGGTATTCAATGGCCTTGGTCTTCAACGTTGTTTTTTCCCTTATTAATCTTCACATTGTGCTTTTGCAAAAGATTCAAAACTTGTTCTAATCTAGCATCATGCACTTCCTCATTCTCCCCACATACAATAATGGCATCTAAAAAACTAGCCACACCTTCAATGTTAACTAACAACTGGGACATGAATCTCTGAAAAATTGCTGGAGATGAGGAGAGTCCAAAAGGAAGTCTTTTATACTTAAATAACTCCTTGTGGGTATTAATCACTAACAATTTCTGGCTCTCCTCCTCTACAGGAATTTGCAAGTAAGCATCTTTCAGGTCAATCTTAGAAAAAGTTGCTCCCTTGCAGACCACTGACAACAACTCATCTATCTTAGGTAAAGGGTACTTCTCACAGTGTATGCGGTTGTTCAGTTCTTTGAAGTCTGCACAGATTCTCAAGGATTTCCGATCTGCCTTCAACACTGGTACAATTGGGGCTGCCCACTCACTATGTGTAATTGGCTCTAAGATGCCTTCTGCCACATGCTTTTCCAGGGCTGATTCTACCAATTGCTTGTAATGAAACGGCACTGTTCTTGCCTTGAAAAATTTAGGTGAAGCCCCACTTTTCAGGTGAATTTTTGCCACCATGCTATTAATTGGCTTATCTGCCTCCACTGAATATTTGTCTAACATTTGTTCAGCACTTTTAATTGTTTTAACTATCGACAATTCATCTAGGCCCGCCAAGAAAATTCCCACTTTTTCCATGAGATCCTTACCACATAGGCTAGGATTATGTGAATCCACTACATAAAAATCCTGGACAATTTCTTTTCCATTATAACCTACTTTTGCCGACACCTTGCCATAGACCTTAATCGGTACATTATCATAAGCACTTACCTGTTTTTTTTTTACCTGGTTTTACATTCAGTTGCAAGGTATCTGCCTAATCTCTAGACAATGTTGACACTGCAGCACCAGTGTCCAGTTCCAAGGGAACTAACTTCCCATTAATTACAAAATTCACCACTTGTGACTTCACTGAACATACCTTTTCTTTCACCGAATATAGTCGGTTTTCCTCACCAGCAGCTTCTTCAGACTGGTTACCTTCCTCTACTGCCTTGACCACAGTACCACTACCTCTTCTTCCTGCATTCCCTGGTCGTCTCCTCTCCCAGGCCTTGTTGTTCCTGTTCAGATATTCCCTACACACTCTGCAAGTGTCCCTCCTTGTTACAAAAGTTGCATATATATGCACGAAACTTGCACTTGCTACTTATGTGCTTGTATCCACAGTGTGTACATCTGGTCCTGGCTCTGTACGACCATAATTTCCTGAGTAGAAGTTGTAACGGTTCTATTGTTACGTAAAGTATGGTGACAAATAAACACAGACACTAAGATACTATATATATATTTGGTCGAATATACAGAAGTACACAGGTGATACGTTGGTGTGAGTTGAGCGCACTGAGCGTTGGTACAGTATCTCGCAAGTGTCTGCTCTAGACCACACTTGAAAGTAGACTAGCCAATGTTCGCTACACCGCTGCTTATATTGCTCGGGCAACACCTCACCGTGTTGCCCGGGCAACGCCTCACCTCATTCATCTCCAAAGGTTGACAGGAATATTAACTATATTAGAATATTGACTATATTTGGAGCGAGTATATTATTGGGATAATCTACTCGCTACAGAACTCCCCCTCCCAGGGGATGAAAGGAAAAATACTTGATCAAGGAACTTAGCTGGTCGGTGAATTGTACGCCCTGCTCGCGTTACATAACCATCAAAGTTAACTTCCTCCTCTTCGCTGATGTCATCTAACTGGGGTCGTAGGGTGGGAGGTCGCACAGGATCGTCCGTCGTCGTAGGATCAGGTTGTGGTGCGGCTGGTAACTGGGGTTGTAGGGTGGGAGGTCGTACAGGATCGTCCGTTGTCGTAGGTGGCGGTGCTGCTGGTAACTGTGGTCGAAAAGTGAACTGCGTAGTCGGCGGATGTATCTCTGGATTTAGCAGTGTTGCAGACGTTGAGACGAAGCCTGGAGCAGAGCAGAGAGCTGAGTGAGGCCGGAGTCGTGGAGCTCTATGTGGGAGAGCGTGGCGGCTCGATTGAGAATTGTGAGTGTCTAAACTCGGGGAGCGAGAGCGTGGCAGCTCGATTGAGAATTGTGAGTGTCTAAACTCGGGGAGCGAGAGCGTGGCGGCTCGATGTGGTCGTAGTCTGCTGTCTGCTCTGTGTCGAAGCTGTAGCGTCTTGGGTTGATTAGGACTGTACACGCCGAGTACTACATTGTTGACTGTGGAAATTGTAGTCTGGTACTAAAAGATGTAGGCAGTGTGTGGACAAGCTCGGTGTAGCAGGAGAGAAGAATGTGCATAATTGTTGCGTCCTTGGGTCGCTGGTGGAGCATTTAGATGCGGGGCGGATGGGCTCGGGCACCAGGACATTAGGAGGTAATGTAGGCACGTAGTTAGGACAACGAGGGAATCACTGCTAGAGCTGAATTGTCCTGGAGGCGACGAAGAGTCGGAAACGCAAGCTGTAAGTCCTGTACTGCGCAAAGGGCTTGAGTCGGCAGAGTATCAAAATGCAGTGAACGTGTAGATGAATCTGACGAAAGAGCAGCTTTCGTGGGCGCCCCTGTAGAACAAGCAGTGCCCTGGCAGCGACGGAGAGTCGGCAGGACAGGCTGTAGATCCCACATTATGTAGTTACTGATGAAGCTGCCAGATGAGTGAGTAGTGATCGTGGAGCAGCAAGCCGTAGTAGATGAAAAGGCAGAGACGATCGCGGTGAAAATCATAGCTGTGGCGAGCGTGTTGGCAGCGTTCCGTGACAGGTGGCAGCGGTCCACAGCAAGCAGCAGCAGTAGACGTCCAGTGAGAGTCCATGTTGTAGTCCATCGTGGCTGGGTATCGTCGAAACTCTCTGGGGTCACCAATGTAACGGTTCTATTGTTACGTAAAGTATGGTGACAAATAAACACAGACACTAAGATACTATATATATATTTGGTCGAATATACAGAAGTACACAGGTGATACGTTGGTGTGAGTTGAGCGCACTGAGCGTTGGTACAGTATCTCGCAAGTGTCTGCTCTAGACCACACTTGAAAGTAGACTAGCCAATGTTCGCTACACCGCTGCTTATATTGCTCGGGCAACACCTCACCGTGTTGCCCGGGCAACGCCTCACCTCATTCATCTCCAAAGGTTGACAGGAATATTAACTATATTAGAATATTGACTATATTTGGAGCGAGTATATTATTGGGATAATCTACTCGCTACAAAGTCTTACTTCCAAAAGCCTTATCCAGGTTCAATATCTTCTCGAGCACTGTCCATGAAGTCATCGATTGTAGATCCAAATTTTCTGCCACCAGGTTAGGGAAATAATTCTCCTTTTCCACTGCCATGAACAACTGGTCCCTAACCCTGCCGTCCAATGGTGCTCCGAAGTTGCAGTGGTTAGCCAAAGCCATCAATTCCGCAAATAAATCCTGTACGGATTCCTGTTGCTTTTTCGTCCTCTTCTGGAAATCCATCAAACTCCTGTGATATGATGGTTTCACCACATACTGACGTTTAAGCAGAGCAATCAGGTCTACATAGGTCTTCGTGTGAGGTAGCTCAGGTGCACACAAATTTCCGAGAACACTATATGCTTCAGAACCCAGTGAAACTAAGAGTACCGCTTTCTTGGTGGCGTCCTCCTTAATCTCCCGGTACTGAAAGTTTGCTTCCAGCAGGCTGAGCCACAGGTCCAACGAGATCTTGGCAGTGTTTAACGGCTCAATTGACATGGTAGCCATGGCCACGGTGTAGCACACTCCACTGTTATATGCGAAGCGTCCTACTCGTCCACACGACGTACCCATCACTGTCTTGATCCTCACACCACGTCTCGTACCCAGGCTCTCTGCCAGCGATGTTTAATTCTCGTCGCCACTGTTATGGTTTTGGTCAGACAAACAATCTTCGTCCACATGGTTTTATTCTCCGCCAGTAACAACAACAAAACAATTATCAGGTACATGAAATATTATTAACAAGATCATAAACAAAAGAGCATCTGCTCCAAACATGCTACCTCCAACATCTGTAGTACTCAATCCCAACACATACATTTGTCTCATTTACTCTGACAGGGTGAGATAGCTGATAAAGAAACTAGTGTGCAATTAAGCACTTAATCACTGAAGGTGATGAAGGTGCTTTTACAAGCTCAGGTTATATAGTTACATCATATATATACATTGTATAATTGATATATTACATGGTCAATCTTGGATACAAGTCCAATACATCATCAAGTGTTCCAGTACTCATATAGTAATTACAGAGTTCAGCATACCTTTGTAATGACCGCTTTACCCTGTCGTAATAACCGCCGCCTCTATTGTAATAACCCAATGTTCCCCAGTATTAATCTTGTTATCTTGTTATCTCTCGTGATCGTAATATACGCTCTCTGTTGTACATCTCTGCCTCTCTTCACTCAATACCCCAGCTTAACACTGTTACAGTCCAGCATGACCCCTCACTGGACGGCCACGTATATAAGAGGAATATTAAATGAGGGAGATACACCAAGGACAAGGGTTACTAGTTAAAAAAAAACAATAACAACACTCATTAAACTGCCACCACCTTCCCGACCAACCATACCTAAATGTGACTATCACCGATCCCCCAGGAAGGCAAGGAATCAGTAATCATGGGACTCCCAGGGTAGTATGAATTTCAGTAATAAATTTTGGAAAATCAGTTTGTTTAATTTATGTTACTTATTTGAATCCAAGGGCAACTTTAGTATCGATTAATTGTAGGAGAACCTGGGGGGGCTTCCAATACAACACCTAAAAATGACAGTAACAAAATATATCAAAAGTGAATAAGAGAGTTAAGTGAATACCACTGGGCAAGCTATACAATTTATTTTATGAAACATGTAAATTAAGACAATTTGAAACACATAACCTATTCTATTCCCCTAGAGGCACAATGGATATTTACTGAGGGCACGAAACTCAAGTGCTACTATACCTTAAATACCCGCGCTACGGCCAAGATGTTGATGGCTGCCCTCAGCCCCGAGGATACGGGCTTGCGGCCCTGTTCCTAATACACTCCCAAGACACACTAATGAAATTTTGTTTTACCAGCTTATTGCTGGGAAGGATTACTCCTCCCACCATCTAATACAGCCCCAGGGCTCCACCCATTATTTTGGCAATGGCCAACCATTTAACACGTAGGCCTGAGGTCTGGCTCTCTAGGGCCAATAAGGACTTGGCCCTTATCTCAGGCCAATCACCTTCACTGATCTGCCGTGGAAAGCTACATGAATTCCTGAAGATTGAGTCAGCTCTCCCCAGCTATGAGAAGGGAGACAAGGCGCCTCTATGGAGCCCCAGTGCACCTGCGAGCAATGTTTACCAAACTGATAAATTATGTTCAAGGCTGTCTCCTCTAAGATAAAGAGTAGGGACATGTGACTCTGCCTCGTATGGGGAAGGGACCGGTGAGAGGTGAAGAGAGGGGATGAGAGGGGGATGGAGAGGTAAACATCTGAGTGGGGAAGTTGAGTGGGAGAAGCCAAGGTATCCAAGACCACCCTCAGGTCAACCTCTTGACCCTGACAAATGGGCGACAGGGGGGGGGGGGAAGAGGAGGAGACGAATGACGGCCAAGGGGAGGGGAGAAGGAGAAGGAAGGAGGGGAGAAGGAGAAGGAAAGGAGGGGAGAAGGAGAAGGAAAGGAGGGGAGAAGGAGAAGGAAAGGAGGGGAGAACTAATGATCTGATCATTACACCCAGATCATTACACCTTAGCCTAGGAGGGCGAAAGTCAGTCAGTATGGGACATTCTATAGGAGAGGATTGAGAGGACACCGCTCCCTGGCTCAATGGGGTGGAGGGGAGGGCAACACCGCCACCGCGGACCCCAGAGCTTCCAGGACGGAGAAACACGAAGGCTGTCAGAGTTGGCCGGGATGGATGCCTTGTTAGGGGGTTTGTTGCTCTTATTTCCCTGCGCAGTCATGTTTTTAGGAGACATGATTGGTTGAGAATGGACTGGGGGTATATGTTGTGAAGAAACTTGCGTCAGGCAGCGCGGTGGCGGGCAGAGGCGGTTTAGTTAGTTTAGTTTAGTTTAGTTCATTTATTATGCACCCCATACCCATCTTGTGGGCGGTAGTGGAAAGGGTTACAGAGGCACATAATGGGCTCAGGGACTGAACCCCACAATTCATTTAGCTAAGCAAGTTACAATCTTGATGAGTTGGTTACAAAATTCAATATAAGTCGTCACATCAACAATGGGTTCGAGATCGACCTCAAGTACAGGTTCTAAATTAAGCAACTGACATATGTGGAGAGCTAGTGTCAATTTATATGTTTGTCCTGTACACCGCCCCCCATCCAGTGGGCAGCGGTGGATAGGTTACAATCATTTAGTTACTACCTACAGGTAGCAAACTGGGGATATTTGGCTAAAATTTCTGGTAGCAGATCATTTTGAATGAAATATTGACACATCGCTGGAACATTGGTTATAGAATTGTCTCTAAATTCACGTAGAGGCGGATAACATGCACTGGTACTCACAGCCGTAGAGGATTGTTTTAAAATTTGTTTGAGATGGAATGAGTTGATTTGGGTTGGTTACTTTGATTATGCTATAACATGCTTGGACTCCATGTACTTAGCTGCCTGTGGGTGGCGGTCTACATCATCTGGCGGTAGTTTGAGGGCTGAAATACAGCTTAGAGTGAGGAGCGTAGCGTGCACTGCACATATATAATACACATGAGAGGATGTGCAGTGACTTAATATCTAACTTATTCAGAGATTTGAGTAGGGGTACCGAGTGATGTCTGGGGCCAGAGTTGGATATTGTCCTAATAGCAGCTTTGTGTTGACTAATTAGAGGACGTAAATGATATTGGGTAGTGTGGTGTTGTGTGTTACTGAGGAAGTCTTGGTTGTAGGGTTGATATAAAGCCATTGCTTGGTTACTGACTTTAATACTAATAATGATTACATGACTAGCAGCTTCCAAGCTCGGCAGGCGTCCTGTACGCTCTCTGTTGTTTATCTATTGTTGGCGTCTGAACTGCAGCGCATACAAACGGATGCTGCCGTTTTCTATGAACATGACATCCCTCTTTTCTTTAAAAAGAATGAATACAGGATGTCTACCATGCTTGTAGCACAAAGCAAAGTTATTAACACAAAGTAAGTTATTGACATATCAAGAGATATTGCATACATTTAACATTAATTAAGCACACAAAGAATTTAAGCAACTTAATCTTTACCACACAGGATTTCAATGTTAAAAATACAAATGCAATGTTAAACAAAAATGAAAGAAACTGTACTACAAAGTTACAAAATATTGAATGAGATATCTGCATTATTCAAACAATATTAAATTTAATTTAGCATAATAAGTATATGTTTTTTTTCTTTAATCTCATTCATTACCTAGGTTTCCTAGCCTAGCCATACTCCCTTACTCCATTGTACCCCTGTAAGCCCCTTTTGTGTTTGTTTGGTACAGTATTGTGTACATTTTTTTCTTTTTGTTTTTCTTGTTTTTCCTGCAATCAGCTTTTTTTATGCAGTCAAGTATAGACCCAGAACTTAACCTCTTATCCACTATCTATGACAATAATCACTTTAATGATCTAAATTGCAGATATTTTGCAGCACATGATGTAAACAATGTATTAACTCATAGTCACAATATCTCTGTAATCAATTTGAACGTTAGATCCCTAGGTAAACACTTCGATGATGTTAGTGCCTTGATTGAAGCTATTGACAACAAATTCTCTTTTATTATACTTACTGAAACATGGTTGAAAGAGGATACTACTCAACTCTTTAAGATGCCTAACTACTCAGCAATCCACAACTGTCGTCAACTTCAGAGAGGTGGTGGCACTGCTCTTTACTACCACCAAGAACTAACATGCTTAAAAGAAATTAGAACTAGAGACTGCTATGGGGAGTATATCTTCGCCAGCTTCAGAGTCAAGGGTGCCGAGTCTATCCTGTCTGTGGGTGCAGTTTATAGAATTCCTAACACTGATGTGTCCGAATTCAACTCAAACCTTAGAAATCTAATACTTGATAACAGACTGAACAAAAACCACCTAATTATCGCAGGGGACTTTAATATTGACCTCTGCGAGCCAGAACACCCTACTGCTGTTAGCTTCCTCAACTGTATGAATTCTTGCTTCCTCATACCCTTAATCACTAGACTCACTAGAATCACTGATAGCACTGCCACGACTCTAGATCACATCTGGACGAACATAACCTCTCCGCTTACTTCAGGTATAATCACCGATAGCACTACAGACCATTACCCCACATTTCTCTTAACTAACATTAGCAAACCACCTCTTGAGTCAAGAGAGATACGTTTTAGACTACACAATGAAACTGCTATAGACAATTTTATAACTGCTACTGATAATGTCAACTGGAAGTCCGAGTTAGGTAACATACAGGACATCAACCTAGCAGTTCAATCTTTTCTTCAAAAAACTCTTAGCCTTTATAATACCCACTGTCCTATGCTTACAAAACAAGTCACAACCAAAAGGCTTAACAATCCTTGGCTTACAAAGGGAATACTTAAATCTATTCTCTATAAATCTATATACTATAAATCTTAAATCTTAAATCTAGCAGTCTCCGTGGTGTAGTGGTAAGACACTCGCCTGGCGTTCCGCGAGCGCTATGTCATGGGTTCGTATCCTGGCCGGGGAGGACTTACTGGGCGCAATTCCTTAACTGTAGCCTCTGTTTAACGCAACAGTAAAATGTGTACTTGGATGAAAAAACGATTCTTCGCGGCAGGGGATCGTATTCCAGGGACCTGCCCGAAACGCTAACGCGTACTAGTGGCTGTACAAGAATGTAACAACTCTTGTATATATCTCAAAAAAAAAAAAAAAAAAATTAATAAAAAACATGACCTTGAGAAGAAGTATAGGTTAGGAATTGTCTCCAAAGAATTCTCAAAGAATTACTCATTATTGCTATCTAAGATAATTAGACGAGCCAAAACTAAATACTACGAAGATAAATTTACCCAAATAAAGAGCAACATTAAACAAACATGGAGAACAATTTCACAAATATTAGGATCAAAGAAGTCTTTAAATAACAAACCGACTCTCCTGTCGAATAACGATGGTCAGCTTTCAGCCTCTGATTCTGCTATTGAGTTCAATAGGTTCTTCTCTTCCATTGGTTCATCCCTTGCTAATGATATTCCATCTTCCAGTACTGACATTAAGGACTATCTTACAGGGAACTATCCCCAGTCTCTGTACCTAAAGCCTATTAATTCCATTGACGTCAATGAGATAATCCTTTCCCTTAAAACCAAGTCTGGTGCCCTTGAGGAGATACCAACTTTAATCTACAAAAAAGCCTCCAGGTCTTTAGCCCCTGCTATTGCTTTGCTCTTCAACAAGTCACTTAAACTCCAAACCTTTCCAGATATTCTAAAAAAGCGAGAGTAACGCCTGTCCACAAATGTGGTGATCTCACAGATGTTAACAACTACAGACCTATATCAATCCTGCCAAACTTGTCAAAAATGTTTGAAAAACTAATCTATAAGCAGCTTTACTCATATCTAGCCAAACTCAATATACTTAGCCCTTGCCAATATGGCTTCAGGCCCAAAAAAAGCACTAACGATGCACTTATTAATGTGCTTAACTCGATTCATACAGCTCTTGATAAAAATGAGTTCCCTGTTGGGTTATTTGTGGACCTGCGTAAAGCTTTCGATACTGTCAACCACCAAAACCTTCTTCTTAAATTACATCATTATGGTGTCAGAGGACACTCCCTACAATACCTCAAATCCTACCTTACTGACAGGCTCCAATGTGTTTCTGTGAATAATACAATTTCTCCCACCCTATCCATCAACATTGGTGTTCCCCAGGGCAGCATACTTGGCCCTCTCCTCTTTCTCATCTACATTAATGACCTTCCAAATGCCTCCCAACACCTCAAACCAATTCTATTTGCTGACGACACAACCTTCATTTACTCCAGTCCTGATCCCCTTGCTCTAAATGCCACAGTAAATACTGAGCTAAATAAAGTCCATCTGTGGCTAACTGCCAACAAACTCACCCTTAACATTGACAAAACTTTCTATATTCTGTTTGGCAATAAATCCTCTAATCAAATAAATCTCAAAATAAACAATACCCAAATTTGTAACAAATTAGATGGCAAATTCCTTGGCATTCTCATTGACCACAAGCTGAATTTCCAGGGACACATTCTAAACATATCAAAAAAAGTTTCAAAAACTGTGGGCATTCTTTCTAAGATCAGATATTATGTACCACGCCCTGCCCTGGTGACTCTCTATTACTCCCTTATCTATCCATATCTCAACTATGGTATTTGTGCTTGGGGCTCTACTACCCAAAATCACTTACGTCCTCTAATTACTCAACACAAAGCTGCTATTAGGACAATATCCAATTCTGGCCCCAGACATCACTCGGTACCCCTACTCAAATCTCTGAATATGTTAGACATTAAGTCACTGCACATTCTCTCATGTGTATTATACATATATAAAACGCTAAACTGTAATGCCAGTCCTGATCTCAAAAGCTTCATAGAAGGTTGTAACAGAACCCATGAGCACCACACCAGAAATAAATACAGTTTTGATATTCCTAGAGTACGACTTAATCAAACCAGAAATGCTCTACAAATCAAGGGGCCCAGAATGTGGAATGACCTTCCCAACCATGTTAAAGACAGTACCTCTCTCAACCAGTTTAAGTTAAAAACGAAGCTATACCTAATAAATTCCCTGTAACCTACCTTACCCCTCTATTGTCAACCAATGTATGTTTTTTGTTTTTTTTTGTTTTTCAAATCAACGCTGTTTGAAAGTAATTTTCTGTAATAATTTGTAATTGTATTTGTGCTGTTTTTTCAACAATGTTCCCCCCTCTTTTACCTCTATTTTTATTTGTACTCAACGCATTTTTTTTCTTTTTACCCATTAGTTTTAAGCTTTAGTCAGTAGTGTTTTTTCCTGCCCGAAACGCTTTGCGTAATAGTGGCTTTAGGCATTGTATGTACTAGCTCTTATCTATAAAGCCAACAAACTTTGTAAAATCTCTTTATGTATGTACCTTTGCCTAAATAAAAATTATTATTATTATATATATTAAAAAAAAGTAAATACTTTGCATTACATAGGAACACAATTAATCATCAAATCGTGTAGGGCGTTTAACATGACGTTTAGGACGAGAGTCCTTAAATACAAGAATATCCCTTGATGAATTGTTTGTCGGGTTATAACTATTTTTTTCTTTATCGTTTGCACGACTTTGCACTTCATCATTTTCTGCATTAGTTGGAATCACTTTGAAATAGGCCATATTACGTGTTATACTATGATCTCTATTACTAGCTGTTACCATAGTTCCTTTTACACTAATCACTTTATATGGTTTTGTATCATACGGCATATCTAGCTTTCCCTCTTTTTTCTTTTTAACTAGAACAGTATCTCCAACCTTTATGAATTGTTCCTTTGCATATCGATCATGAGCAATTTTCATTTTGCTCTTGGCTAGTGCATCCTTCTGAGCGAGACGTTTATCCGTTACCTCGGCTGGCATGACAGGTAGTGTGATCCTCATAGGATGTCCAAATAAGAGTTCGCCAGGCGACTTGCCCAGTGTTCCATGTGGTGTCACACGGTAGTTCCTGAGAAAAGCAGACATAGTTTGTTTCCAGGATCGTCCTTTGGCATGAGCACAGCGTACCGCTTTCATGAGAGTTTGCATGAATCTCTCGACTTCTCCATTTGCTTGAGGATGTAGTGGCATCACACGGCGGTGTTTGAATTCAATATGCTCAGCAAAGTTGACGAAGTCTTGTCCATTGAATGGCGGTCCATTGTCCGTCTTGACAACTTCAGGAATGCCAAAGTTTGAAAAGATCTTGTCGAGTTTCGGGATGACAGCCTTTGAAGATGTGGACGTGATGATTTCTACTTCTGGATAACGTGAGTGATCATCAATGACTACCATCAAGTACTCTCCAGTTGGTAGCGGTCCACAGAAGTCCATCGATACTTCCGTCCATGGTGCAGCAGGTAGTGATGAAGGTTGTAGAGGTGCTGGTCTTGAAGTATCCACTGCAGCTTGGCAAGAGACACAGGCATCATGCATGTCCTTTGCTTGACGATCAATGCTAGGAAACCACACCTTTTCTCGTAGCAGCTGTTTGCTCCTAACAAGACATTGGTGTCCTTGATGTGCAAGCTTCAGAGCACGTTGCTGGAGAACAGCTGGAATAACAATACGAGTACCTCGCAGCACGATGTCGCGTTGTTGCGTAACACTTAATTCTGTCTGGATGCGTTCAAGTGCTTTGAATGCATCTTGGTCAACTCCTGAGGGTAGGATCCGTGGAAACTTTCTCTTAGTCAATGCATCCACTGTTGCTTGCAGAGTTGGGTCCTCTAGGGTTGCAGTACGGATTTCATCAAGAGTGAGAGCCTTAGGGACTGCATCACAGGTTACAGAGTGTACATATTCCTCGGCAACTTGTTGATGCTTGATGATGGTGAAACTGTTGGCAGGATGTCGACTGATGTAATCAGCGGGATTGCCTGCACCCGGCTTGTATTTCACCGTAAAGTTGTATGGTTGCAGGAGAAGAGCCCATCTCTCAATGCGAGCTGGTGGTTTGGACTTTGGATTATTGAAGATGGTCTCCAACGGTTTGTGGTCAGTGACTATCGTGGTGAAGGGTGCACCAAGCAGATACACATTGAAGTGTTCACAGCCCCATACAAGAACAAGAGCTTCCTTCTCTGTCTGACTGTATCGTTGCTCAACATCTGTGAGAGAACGGCTGGCGTAGGCAATTACTACTCTGGAATCTGGTTGACCAGGTTTGTGTTGGGCTAAAACAGCACCTAAACCAACAGGACTAGCATCCACCGTTAACTCAGTGTCCATTGATGGATCAAAGTATGCAGCAGTCGCATTCTCTACTAGTGCATCTTTCACAGCATCAAATGCATTTTGCTCGATATCGCTCCAGTACCATGATGCATTTTTCTTCAGGAGCTCACGTAGAGGCTTTGTAATGGTAGCAAAATCTGGAATGAAGCGAGAACAGTAGTTTGCCATTCCCAGAAAACTATGTACTTCAGTGGACGTTGAAGAAGGTGCAGTATTCTTGATATCTGCAACTTTCTTAGGATCTAGAGACAGACCTTTGTCACTAAGTACATGTCCAAAGAATTCAATTTTATGTTGATTGAACTCACACTTTGCTCGGCTTAACGTCAGATTCTTTTCTCGTAAGCGTTGCAATGTTGCACGAAGAGCTTTGTCGTCTTCAGCTTGGGTACGGCCATAAACAATGATGTCATCAGACATGTTGTCAGCATTAGGTATATCTTGCAATACCTGGCTGATAATGTGCTGGAATACCTCGGCAGCACTGTTAATACCAAAACTCAGGCGCTTGTACCTATACAGACCTCGATGTGTCATAAACGTTGTGATGAAGCGACTCTCATCATCAAGTTCAAGCTGATGATAGCCCTTGTTTAATCTTGTTTAAATTACCAATCAAGCTGTCAATGTAACCAATCAGAGCTTTAATATACCAATGTGCTTTAATATACTTACTAATTTAATACTAATATTCTAATTTAATATACTTGGGAGTCCGAGTTAGGTAACATAGGGGACATCAACCTAGCAGTGCAATCTTTTCTTCAAAAAACTCTGAGCCTTTATAACACCCACTGTCCTATGCTTACAAAACAAGTCACAACCAAAAGGTTTAACAATCCCTGGCTTATAAAGGGAATACTTAAATCCATTAATAAAAAACACGACCATGAGAAGAAGTATAGGTTAGGAATTGTCTCCAAAGAATTCTCAAAGAATTACTCGTTATTGCTATCTAGGATAATTAGACTAGACAAAACTAAATACTACGAAGATAAATTTACCCAAATAAAGAGGAACATTAAAAAAACTTGGGGCACAGTTTCACAAATATTGGGATCAAAGAAAATTTTAAATAACAAACCAACACTCCTGTCCAATAACGATGGTCAGCTTTCAGCCTCAGATTCTGCTATTGAATTCAATAGGTTCTTCTCTTCCATTGGGTCATCCCTTGCAAATGATATTCCATCTTCCAGTACTGATGTTAAGGACTATCTTACAGGTAACTATCCACAGTCTCTGTACCTAAAGCCTATTAATTCCACTGACGTCAATGAGATAATCCTTTCCCTTAAAACCAAGTCTAGTGCCCTTGAGGAGATACCAACTTAAATTTACCAAATAGCCTCCAGAACTTTAGCCATTGCTCTTCAACAAGTCACTTGAAGTCTAAACCTATCAAGATATCCTAAAAAAAGCGAGAGTTACCCCTGTACACAAATGTGGTGATCTCACAGATGTTAACAACTACAGACCTATATCAATCCTGCCTAACTTGTCAAAAAATTTTGAAAAACTAATCTACAAGCAGCTTTACTCTTATCTAGCCAAACACAATATACTTAGCTCTTGTCAGTATGGCTTCAGACCCAAAAAAAGCACTAACGATGCACTTATTAGTATGCTTAACTTGATTCATACAGCTCTTGATAACAATGAGTTCCCTGTTGGGTTATTTGTGGACCTGCGTAAGGCTTTTGACACTGTCAACCACCAAAACCTTCTTCTTAAATTACATCATTATGGAGTCAGAGGACACTCCCTGCAATACCTCAAATCCTACTTTACTGACAGGCTCCAGTATGTTTCTGTGAATAATTCAATTTCTCCCACCCTACCCATCAACATTGGTGTTCCCCAGGGCAGCATACTTGGCCCTCTCCTCTTTCTCATCTACATTAATGACATTCCAAATGCCTCCCAACACCTCAAACCAATTCTATTTGCTGACGACACAACCTTCATTTGCTCCAGTCCTGACCCCCTTGCTCTAAATGCCATAGTAAATACTGAGCTAAATAAAGTACATCTTTGGCTAACTGCCAACAAACTCACCCTTAACATTGACAAAACTTTCTATATTCTGTTTGGCAATAAATCCTCTAATCAAATAAATCTCAAAATAAACAATACCCAAATTTGTAACAAATTAGATGGCAAATTCCTTGGCATTCTCACTGACCACAAGCTGAATTTCCAGGTACACATTCTAAATATATCAAAAAAAGTTTCAAAAACTGTTGGCATTCTTTCTAAGATCAGATATTATGTACCCCGCCCTGCCCTGGTTACTCTCTATTACTCCCTTATCTATCCATATCACAACTATGGTATTTGTACATGGGGTTCTACTACCCAAAATCATTTACGTCCTCTAATTACTCAACACAAAGCTGCTATTAGGACAATATCCAACTCTGGCCCCAGACATCACTCGGTACCCCTACTCAAATCTCTGAATGTTAGATATTAAGTCACTGCACATTCTCTCATGTGTATTATACATATATAAAACGCTGAACTGTAATGCCAATCCTGATCTCAAAAGCTTCATAGAAGGTTGTAACAGAACCCATGAGCACCACACCAGAAATAAATACAGTTTTGATATTCCTAGAGTACGACTTAATCAAACTAGAAATGCTCTACAAATCAAGGGACCCAGAATGTGGAATGACCTTCCCAACCATGTTAAAGACTGTACCTCTCTCAACCAGTTTAAGATAAAAACGAAGCTATACCTAATAAATTTCCTGTAACCTACCTTACCCCTCTATTGTCAACCAATGTCTTTTTTTTTTTTTTTAATGACGCTGTTTGTCGACAGAATTGTATTTGTGCTGTTTTTTCAGCCATGTTCCCCCCTTTTTATCTCGTTTTTTATTTGTTCTCAACTCATTTTATTCTTTATGCTCAATTAGTATTAAGCTTTAGTCATTTAAGTTTTTCATGCCCGAAACGCTTTGCGTAATAGTGGCTTTAGGCATTGTATGTACTAGCCCTATCTATAAATCCATCACTCTTTGTAAAATCTCTTGTATGTATGTACCTTACCTTGAGGTTACCTTGAGGTGCTTCCGGGGCTTAGCGTCCCCGCGACCCGGTCGTCGACCAGGCCTCCTGGTTGCCGGACTGATCAACCAGGCTGTTGGACGCGGCTGCTTGCAGCCTGACGTATGAGTCACAGCCTGGTTGATCAGGTATCCTTTGGAGGTGCTTATCCAGTTCTCTCTTGAACACTGTGAGGGGTCGGCCAGTTATGCCCCTTATGTGTAGTGGAAGCGTGTTGAACAGTCTCGGACCTCTGAATGTTGATAGAGTTCTCTCTCAGAGTACCAGTTGCACCTCTGTTTTTCAACGGGGGTATTCTGCACATCCTGCCATGTCTTCTGGTGTCATGTGATGTTATTTCTGTGTGCAGGTTTGCGACCAGCCCCTCTAATATTTTCCATGTGTAAATTATTATGTACCTCTCCCGCCTGCGCTCAAGGGAGTACAGTTTTAGGCTCTTTAGTCGGTCCCAATAGTTTAGATGTTTTACTGAGTGGATTCTAGCAGTAAAGGATCTCTGCACGCACTCCAGGTCAGCAATTTCTCCAGCTTTGAAAGGTGCTGTCATTGTGCAGCAGTACTCTACTCTAGAGAGCACAAGCGTTTTGAAAAGTATCATCATCGGTATAGCATCTCTAGTGTGAAAAGTTCTTGTTATCCAACCTGTCATTTTTCTTGCAGTTGTGACGGCTACTTTATTGTGTTCTTTAAAGGTAAGGTCTTCCGACATGAGTACACCCAGATCCTTTACATTGCCTTTTCGTTCTATGTTATGATTTGCCTGAGTTTTGTACGTGGTTTCCGTTTTTATATTTTCATTTTTTCCATAGCGCATGAGCTGGAACTTATCTTCGTTAAACACCATATTATTTTCTGTAGCCCATAGAAAGTACCTGATCTACATCTGACTGGAGGTTCGCCGTGTCCTCTATGTTGCCTACTCTCATGAAATCCTAGTGTCATCTGCAAAGGATGATACAGTGCTATAGGTTGTGTTCTTGTCTATGTCCGAAATGAGGATGAAAAAAAGTACTGGAGCAAGCACAGTACCCTGGGGGACTGAGCTCTTCACGGTTGATGGGCTGGATTTTATTTTGTTGACTATTACACATTGGGTTCTGTTGGTCAGGAAATTGTAGATCCATCTGCCTATTTTTCCGGTAATTCCTTTTGAACGCATTTTATGTGCAATAACACCATGGTCACATTTATCAAAAGCTTTTGCGAAATCTGTGTAAATTACATCCGCGTATTATGTTTGTCTTCCATAGCATCTAATGCCATATCATAGTGGTCCAGCAACTGCGACAGGCAAGAGCGCCCTGTTCTGAAACCATGTTGTCCGGGGTTATGGAGTTGCTGTGATTCCATGTATTTTGTGATTTTACTTCTTAGCACTCTCTCAAAGATTTTTATGATGTGCGATGTTAGTGCTATCGGTCTGTAATTTTTTGCCTCTGCCTTATTTTCTCCTTTATGAAGTGGTGCTATCTCTGCTGTTTTTAGTATATCAGGAATAACGCCAGTATCTAGGCTTTGTCTCCACAGAATGTGGAGGGCCTGCGATAGTGTTTTTTTACAGTTCTTTATGAATATGGAGTTCCAAGAATCCGGGCCTGGTGCAGAGTGCATAGGCATACTGTTTATGGCTTCTTCAAAATCCAGTGGGGATAGGGTGACGTCTGATATATGATTTGATGTTGGTATCGTATCCATGAAAAATTCATTTGGGTTATCAATCTTTAGTGTGTTTAATGGCTCGCTGAAAACAGAGTCGTACTGCGTCCTCAGTAGCTCGCTCATTTCTTTGTTGTCATCGGTGAAAGTTCCATCTCCCTTTCGCAGGGGCCCGATACTAGATGTGGTTTTTGATCTTGATTTTGCATAGGAGAACAAATATTTCGGATTTCTTTCTATTTCACTGATGGCCTTTTGCTCTCTTTGCCTCTCCTGGGTTTTGTATGATTCTTGTAGCTTCCGTTCAATTGTTTCTATTTCTCTACCTAACCTTCTTCGCCGTTCTTGAGATAGGGTGCGACTCTTAAGTTGTTCCGCGATTCGTTTTCTTCGCCTATATAGGGAACGACGTTCCCGTTCCAATCTGCATCTCTTCCTCTTTTTTCTTAGAGGTATGCGGTTTGAACATATTTCTAGTGCTACTGAGCTTATTTTTTCCAGGCACTGGTTCAGGTTTGCATTTTCTAGCTGTTGTTCCCAGTTTATTTCTGTGAAGTCCTGGTTTATTTGCTCCCAGTTTATCTGTTTATTATTGAAGTTGAATTTGCTGAAATCTCCTCCACCGGGAATCTGGACTGGTTTTGAAGGTCTACTCCCCATGGTTGTCATAACAACAACAACAATACAACAATACAATTTTATTTAGGTAAGGTACATACATACAATAAATATTTACAAGGATTGTTTGACTTATAGGTAGAGCTAGTACATACAATGCCTAAAGCCACTATTACGCAAAGCGTTTCGGGCATGATAAACTTAAATGACAAGCTTAATACTAATTGAGCATAATGAGTAGAATGAAAACAAGAAATGAAAACATAGATGAAAAAGCAGCACAAATACAATTATGTCGACAAACAGCGCTCTTTAAAGAAAAAAACAGACATTGGTTGACAATAGAAGGGTAAGGTAGGTTACTGGGAATTTATTAGGTATAGCTTCGCTTTTAACTTAAACTGGTTGAGAGAGGTACAGTCTTTAACATGGTTGGGAAGGTCATTCCACATTCTGGGCCCCTTGATTTGTAGAGCATTTCTAGTTTTGATTAAGTCGTACTCTAGGAATATCAAAACTGTATTTATTTCTGGTGTGATGCTCATGGGTTCTGATACAACCTTCTATGAAGCTTTTGAGATCAGGATTGGCATTATAGTTTAGCGTTTTATATATGTATAATACACATGAGAGAATGTGCAGTGACTTAATGTCTAACATATTCAGAGATTTAAGTAGGGGTACCGAGTGATGTCTGGGGCCAGAATTGGATATTGTCCTAATAGCAGCTTTGTGTTGAGTAATTAGAGGACGTAAGTGATTTTGGGTAGTAGAGCCCCAAGCACAAATACCATAGTTGAGATATGGATAGATAAGGGAGTAATAGAGAGTCACCAGGGCAAGGCGTGGTACATAATATCTGATCTTAGAAAGAATGCCCACAGTTTTTGAAACTTTTTTTGATATGTTTAGAATGTGTCCCTGGAAATTAAGCTTGTGGTCAATGAGAATGCCAAGGAATTTGCCATCTAATTTGTTACAAATTTAGGTATTGTTTATTTTGAGATTTATTTGATTAGAGGATTTATTGCCAAACAGAATATAAAAGGTTTTGTCAATGTTAAGGGTGAGTTTGTTGGCAGTTAGCCACAGATGGACTTTATTTAGCTCAGTATTTACTGTGGCATTTAGAGCAAGGGGATCAGGACTGGAGTAAATGAAGGTTGTGTCGTCAGCAAATAGAATTGGTTTGAGGTGTTGGGAGGCATTTGGAAGGTCATTAATGTAGATGAGAAAGAGGAGAGGGCCAAGTATATAACAAGTGGGCCAAGTATAACTTGGCCTTGCCCTATAAGTGCCCTCTCCCAAGTGGGAGAGGGCCAAGTATAACTTCAATTAAGTTGTGATCTGAGTAACAGGTATTTGTAATCATTATGTTTCTGATCAATTCATCATTATTAGTGAAATGTGGTCCAGCGTGTTCTCCTTCCTAGTTGGTTCTACTATTTGCTGGTTTAAGGCAAACCTGTCGCACATCCGTAGCAGGTCATTTGCATGTGCCTGTTCATTTAGGCTACTTCCTGGTATTCTTTCTGATATTACTGTATTAGCCAGGTGCTTCCATTTCAGGTGCCGTAGGTTGAAGTCCCCAAGCAGGATGATGTTCGGAGCTGGATTTGTGAGGTTTTCCAAGCAGTGTTCTATTTTCATTAGTTGGTCTTTAAACTGCTGAGGGTTTGCCTCCGGTGACTTATATACAAGGACAATAACTACATTTAAAATCTCTATTTTGATTATCAGCACTTCCACCATATCATTTGAGGTGTTTAGCAGCTCAGTACAGATGAGTGTGTCTTTGATGTAGAGGCTGACCCCACCCTGAAGCCGGTGTTTCCTATCACATCTGAAAAGATTGTACTCTGAGATCCATATTTCACCATCATGGTAGTCCTTTGTGTGGGTTTCCGTTAGGGCTGCAAACACTGCATTTGCTTCATGAAGGAGACCATCTATAAAGTGAACTTTGTTGGATTTGCGTGTTTTTATACCCTGGATGTTGGCAAATATAAATGATGTTATCGTGTTAGTGGAAGTGCTGGAAGCCTTACTTGGTGTTAATATCCGAGGCTCTGGTAAGGAGGCCACTGTGTTTGCGTCTAGGGTGTGTTGTTTTGGAAGTGATTCGTCCAGTTTTGGTAGTAGGACGGATGTTGTCTGGTGTAGTACCTGTGTGCTTGTTGATAATTTGAATTCCAGTCTTGTGGGTATCTCCGTTCCCCTCTGTAATCCTGTAGTGGTTCCATCTGACTGTTCCTCTCTTATATTTACTACTCTGTTTCTGCCTTCCTCTAAAAAATTTCCTGTAGTGTCATATTGATCTTCCCGTCTATAACGCTCTGTACCTCTCACATGGAATTCCGGACACTGAAGATTGTAGCATTTTTTGTCCCTAATTGAAAATTGACATAATTTAGGGTGGAAGTATCTACACCCTGTTCCAAAACGGCATGTACCCCTTTCCAACATGTTCCTGCATTTTCGATGATGCAGAAAAATGGCATTTTGCTCCTAATTTTCCATATTTGCATATTCCTTTAGCGTAGAATTTGCAAATGTGTTCCGGTTTTGCGTTTTTCAAGGTATTTATATCTGTGACTGTCTTCTCTACCTCTTTATTGGAGCCATCTCCGTTTTTCGTCCCAATTCCTTCATCTATGCACTCTGTCTCAATGTTGCTCTCATCGTTTATATCATCTGGCTCTGCAATATTGCTGTTATTTTGTACCACAATAGTCTCCTCCTCCACACTACTGCTGCGGTTCTCCAAACTATCTGTTCCTGAGTTTTGGTCGTTATCCAATGTTGACCTTTCCCAGTCCGCATATATCACTGGTAGCCTGTCTGTGAATGATAATCTCTGTGACTCGGGAATGTTTTTCATCAGTTTAGTTATGTTCTCTAACATTAATCTGTCATCTTTGCAAACCCAGTAAATTCCTTGCCTTTTTATGCATCCTGGAGCTAATTCTGTACAGCCCAGGTGAAATCTTATGTTACAGATGCAGCACGTTACGCCTGCATTTCGTTTTCCCAGTACTCCCGAACACCTCGCCACACCTCTCCATTGTCTGGTGTAGTGTGTTGTATTTGAGAGTCACCTGTATGGATCACTTGTTGATGTCAGTCCTTTTAACTCTTTATAAAATTATATGTATATATATTTATATGTTTAATATTATAATATTATATGTATACCGTATTATATTATATGTATTATATGTATTATATGTATTATTATTAGTAATATTATGTATGTTATTTTGTTCAAACTTTATGGCAGGTACTTAGCGTAGGGTAGCGAAGCTGGTCCCCCGGTGAATACAGGTGACCTCTTGTTGTCCCAGGTTGATGTCACCAGTTTCTAGTTACCCGATTTATAACCACTGATGCCGCCTCTTGCCACTATTCTATATTTCTAGTATTCTATATTTATAATATTCTATGCACGATTTTCCTTCACTTCCAACTTATATGTTGTTGTGATACCCGCTCCACATCACTGTTCCACGAATCACCGTTCACTATTTTTTTCCTAATACACGCATGTACACAAAGCCTCGTTCACTGGCTCACACGTGTCTCCCGTTTATTCTCTATTTAACACAAAGTTCTATTGTTAATGACTATTTTCAATTTTCCAGCGGGTCACTATGCACTTTGTTATGTCTGTAATCAGTAATCCATGGCAAATCTTACCTAAATAAACATTTGATTTGATTTGATACTAATCTCTCTCATCTCATTTTTTTCTTGCAATGTATTTGTTATCATTTTATTAATTCTGCTAGAATTTACCTACTTAAAATTATCTGTTTAGATTAAGGACCCGCCGAAACCCTGCGCGTACTAGTTTACAAGATTGTAAATACTACGCTATGTATTCTCACAACCCAATGTACCTTCTTGTATATAAATAAATAAATAAAATAAATAAATAAAAGCTGACTTTACCTAAACTCAATGGCGAAAGCTAATCAAATATACATAATTGAGAACCCGGGATATGAAAAGAAACAGGTAGCCTGGACAAATCATGAATTGCAGAACAGTTGCTGAGGGAGGACGAAACGTGATAACACGTCCAGGGTAGGCTTAAAGCCGGGCATGACAATGCTAAAATTTCTTTTAATTAAATTGCAAGGCATAACACATCGTAACTAAAAGTGCAATAATATAAAAAAATTATATAGCCAGCGTTTAGAGTATAGACAAACAGCAGCACTAAATAAGAGTTGACTTGAACATTAAATATCCTGAAACAGCAATAACAGCACTATCAAATATATAAACATAGGCATGAGGTAAACAAATGGCATCTGCTTTGCAATACAAAGCGATGTTTCTGAAAGGGGGACAAAGAAACAATTGTTCAGCGCAAGTCTGGGGCCATAAATTCCGGGCAGAGAGGGGCTCTGCCTCACTCTGCCCGCCACCGTCGCTGCACGCGAAACTCCCACCCCGCCTCCCCTTCATGCAAGTGGCAGTTCCCTGTCATGCTTTGTGCCAGTGTTCCTCTAGTCTTCCCCCAGCGCAAGTGGGGAAGGGGGTGCAGCGCCGGTCCCCAAGTGTCCCCCTGTCTGCAGCTAATACTTTGCCCAGTCTAGGTGCTATAGTAAGCCCTACCTTAGTCAGGAACCCTTCTCCTTATTTCTGAGGTTGGAAGAAAACGTGCTCAGATTGGGGACTTGTTTATTTTTATAATGGTAAATAATAAATTAATATATAATAAATTAATATATAATAAATTAATATATAATAAATTAATAAATAATAAATTAATAAATAATAAATTAAAATAATAAAATAATTATTATTATATAATAAATAATAATAATAACAAATAGTATAATGATAAGCAATTATTTTTAATGAATCAAATAGCTAATTAGTATGCATGATAAATAATTATTGACTAGTGCATACAATAAAGTATTAAGGAATAATTATAATGAATAATCCTTAATGATAAAGTAGAAATCAATTACATTAATAACTACATCCATAGGTAGTAAATGAAAGTTGCATTAATTTAATTAGACTAATTACAATTCATGGGAATATTCTTAGCTATCTGCAGGCTTATCACTTTGGGGGTTCCGGCGGAGCACCCCCAATCCCGCGAGGGCCAGCGGGAGAAGGATTAAGGAGAAAATTCCTTACTCTTACTAGCACGTAGACTGGGCAAAGGATTAGCTGCGGACAGCGGACACTTGGGGACCGGCGCTGCACCCCCACCGCAGGCCAGCTGGCCGGACCCCAACCCCCCCCCCCCCCCCCCGAAGGGCGCGGCCCGGTGGCCGCAAGGAGGCCTCAGAGTGGCGGAGCAACAACGTCCCGGGCGTAGTCAGCTGGGGGTTTCAGCTGGTTGCTGGACCCGCCATTATCTCCGTTGGCGAGCCCGTCAAGAGAGCTGAGTGGCCCTACCAATTCTAAAGGTAAGAGGGCGTGGTTGGCTGGAGGCGAGCTTAGCTCAACCCCCAACCCCGAAGGGCAAACTCGGCGGCTGGCCGCTGTAACTAGGAATGTGTGTCGACCTCATGGGTGCAGTAGTCTGCCCTCGGCTCCATCCCTTTTCCTTGTTCATCAATGGTGTACCTTGTGCGCCTTCCGTAGTCGGTTCTGGAAGTATTAAGGCAGTAAGGGTGGGCAGAAACGGCATGCAGTATGAACGTGACGGGCAAGGAACCTACCCCTT